>NW_009595337.1:0-1950 GCF_000690535.1 Cariama cristata | reverse complement strand
CCTTTTGCAGGTGCCAGGCATGGAAGTCCTTGCCTCACACAGGAGATGGAACTGGACTGAAGCATGGTTAGCTGTGAAAATTGGGAATGTTATTGCAAGAACTAAGTCAACGTCAGCATTTGAGCGCATTCAGGGGAGCATGGGCAGGACAGAGCAGGCCTTTGACGCTGACGCTGCCTTTGGATCAGCAGGCATTGCCCCAGAAGGAAATGGTCATGGCATGCTGCAGCCTGCACGGGGTCCTGTTCATCCTGCTGCTCAAGCCTTTTTTCCCCTTAGGAGCTGCAGGAGCTGCTGCATCTCAGTAAAGAACTCCACCAGCTTCTGGCATGGAAATGGACAGGGAGTAAACCTGCCTGATTGTGCTGGTATTGGCCTCAGCCTCTGCAAGGGGATTGAGGTGGTGAGAAAATTACTCCATGCCAGTGACACTGGAGTAAACCTTACTGCCGGGCGCAGTCCCATCTGGATCAGGATCAAGTCGTAAACGTGCTGAGCGGAGGTGTAGATTCCAGGCCGTTTGGCTCTCACACAGCCTTTCCCCCAGCTGGTCACTCCAACAAACCAGAAGTAGTCAGCATTGCTGTCTTTGCACACGAGAGGACCACCACTGTCACCCTGCAGTGGAGGAGAGAGGATTAAGGTGGTGCTGGGTGGCACCCAACAGCTCCTTGCCAGTTCTCCTCCCCTATCTGGCTGAACACCTCCTCTAAGGCTTGGCTTTGTGTCTTGAAGGCATTGTACCTGTGTTTCCCTTCTGTCTTGCTTTGGGTAATGGGCTAGGTCCATCTCTCTATAGGTGTACATCCCCACAGCCTGACTCTGGTTTCTGCCTCTGCTCTCAGGAAGCCCAACCCATCTCCCCAGCGTGCCAAGCTTGCACTCAGGACATGAGTGCTTTTTGGGAACTCACATCTTGCAGTCATGGAACCCCAACCACTGATGTAAGAGGTTGTCAGCTCTGACACTCTCAGCGAGGCATCGGGCACGCAGGTAAGCTGGATGGAGTACCTGGACAGGCTGGTCCAATTCCAGCAAGGCAATATTGTTCCTCTCTGAGATGTTACTGTAGTGCTTCTGAACTAGTAGCTGCTTGACATGGCACACTTGGGCCTCATGGCCCAGCTGAGTCAAGTGGGTGGCGCTGATCACCACGTGACACATCATGATATTCCTGGAAGGCAGATGGAGAGAGGGGTCAGAAGGAGCGGAGCCACATGCTGCAGCAGCCCGGCAGTTCCCCTGCCTTCTGCTGCTCCACAGGCGAGACAGGAAAGCAGCGCTACGGAGAGTGTGACTGCCCTAGCGTGCCTTAGTGAGGTGGACAGATGAGTGGGCATTTGCCTTAAATATTTTTGATGCATAAGATGTGCTGGCCCTGTGAAGAACTGGACAACAGCTAATGGTGCATGTGCAGGGTGCTAGTTCATCGATCTTAGGGAGGGTCTGGTCTGATGTGACCCTCGAAACAGTCTCCTTGCGATCACCCAGGATGCACCGATCCTGCGCCGAACCAGACAGACCATGCCCACCCTAACATTGCATCACGTGCATAATGCATATGCAAGAAGTTTCCTGGATCCGGGTGGAGATTTTGGGACTTGAACTGTATAAAAAGGGTTACACCAGAAGCTGGGGTGGGATCCCCACCAAGACACCGGAAGAAAGAGGATCAACAGCATGCTGCTGGATCCACGGGTGGAAAAATCTTCTTTGTCTGCCTCTCTCTCTCCCCTCCTCTGTCTCTTTCTGTCTCCTCCTCTCTTTGTTTTTTATGACTAGTTCTAATTAAAACATGTGACACGGAACTTGCTCATCTAGTTCAGTAGTTGTCATTGAGTTATTGTATTTAACCACACGCTCTGTATTTTGTATTAATAAATCACAAAACTGGTTGGCTTCTGTCGTTTCACCTTAATTCAGTACATGGGAATTACGAACTTGGTCGTT
>NW_009595336.1:6872-8326 GCF_000690535.1 Cariama cristata | reverse complement strand
CAGAGTAACAAAGCTAGAGTGTTAAAAGGAAAAGCTGTAAGAACAGGGTAAATTGCAAATGCACCAAAGAAAGTGGGTTGAGCGAGATGCATCCTCTATAAAAGAACTCAGACAATGAAACTTAAAAGGCACTTCTCCCACGTCAGACAGGACTTTCCCAGGGCCAGCACTAATATCTGCCACGGCATAAAACTCGGACTGATTTGACTTTGTCCCACATAATTAACTTTTTATGGGCAAAGAAAGATATGGTAAATAATACCGTTTATCGTTGAAGAATAATAGCAGTCGTTTTCTGGTTTGTTTAGGGTTTTTTGTGTACAAAAAGGTTTTTGATTTACCTTGACAGGTAAATCCTCTGCTCGAAAGGGTTTGCACAACACTTCCTCTGTAAATAATTTATTTTATTACCCAACAGCCAGCACGCACAGCGAGGGGAATTACTCCTTCTGGCTCCCTTGCTGCTTTATTGTACTACAAGTTTTATTCTTCCCATTCACCGCCACATTTTCAAGTCCTCCCTAGCTGCTGCGTTCCTCCATTTCCATGGAGTCAACAGCTTTTCCAGTGACTTCAGAGGAAAACAGGGGCACTGAGCACTTCCAAGAAAGCCTTCTTCATTTTATGCTTGCTTTAACGACTTTACAACTCCTGTTTAAAACTTCACTTAGCCCATAAGGACCACGCAGCTCCCCAGACCTGACAGTCTTCCTTGGCCGGAGGCAGAGCTGTTTTTTCCCCAGCAATTAGGGCAACCCTAGCCCAGCATTTCCCACCCCACTGGAGCAGATTCCTCTCCCTTTTCCTGTCCCGGTTTAAAACTCGGCCAGCTGGGAGGGACCTCCTGGCTTCAGCTACCATTTCCTACCCCAATTACGGTATTCATTTCTGGGAACGATAAATGAATTATTGCTGCACCTGTGTTATTTGGCTTCATCCAGGACAGCGTGTGACCTTCCTTACAGGCTGTGAGCCTCCACTTGCAGCACAGAGCAGCAGGCAGGCTCCAGCGTGCCCATCAGACGGCCAGGCAGGCAACAACTGCTGTGGAGGGGATGTACCCATCATCTGCTGCAGCTCCTGGCCACCGCCGGACAGGCTGGCCACACATCGGTGCAGTACAAGGTCACAGAAGCACAGAAGGGTTGGCATGGGAAGAAATCTTTGGAGGTCATCTGGTCCAACCCCCTGCTCAAGCAGGGCCACCTTGAGCTGGTTGCCCAGGACCACGTCGAGACGGCTTTTGAACGCCTCCAAGGATAAAGACTCCAGTGCCTCTGTGGACAGCCTGTGCCAGTGCTCAGACACCCTCACAATGAAAAAGTGTTTCCTGATGTTCAGAGGGAACGTCCTGTATTTCAGTTCACAGAATCACAAAATGGTTTGGGTTGGAAGGGACCTTAAAGCCCACCCAGTTCCAACCCCCTGCCATGGGCAGGGACACCTCCCACCAG
>NW_009595336.1:0-6852 GCF_000690535.1 Cariama cristata | reverse complement strand
GGCCTTGAACACTTCCAGGGATGGGGCAGACACGGCTTCTCTGGGCAACCTCTGCCACTGCCTCACCACCCTCACCGGGAAGAACTTCTTCCTAATGTCTAATCTAAATCTTCCCTCTTCCAGTTTAAAGCCATTGCCCCCTGGCCTATCGCTCCCTGCCCTTGTACGAAGTCCCTCCCCAGCTTTCTTGTCGGCCCCTTTAGGTACTGGCAGGCTGCTCTAAGGTCTCCCCGGAGCCTTCTCTTCTCCAGGCTGAACAACCCCAACTCTCTCAGCCTGTCCTCACAGCAGAGGTGCTCCAGCCCTCGGATCATCTTTGTGGCCTCCTCTGGACTTGCTCCAACAGGTCCATCTCCTTCTTGTATATAATACTTTATATAATGCAGCCTAGGATACCTCCCTGGCTGCAAGGACCCATTGCTGGCTCACGTTCAACTTGGTGTTCACCAGGAGACCCAGGACCTTTTCTGCCAAGCTGCTTTCTAGGACACACACAGCTCTGCTCTGCTCCCCACCATCCTACAGCTCCTTCAGTTTCCAAGACCTTGGAAACCCATAGCTCCAAATCTTGTCCTGCTTTTTTCTACTTGGGGGGGGGAAGCAATCAACAAATTAAAAACCTAGTGCACACATTTCTGTGTTCCCTCAGACTCTCAAGTTGCAAAAACATTGATTCACAAAATAATAAAAAATACTGAACTCAGCAAGTTGGCTTTGGATTGGAGCAAAAAGCACCGAAGCTGTGAGCCCCTACCAAGCTGTCCTCAATTGCCAGCAGCACCAACAGCCCTCGGAGAGACTTGCCACTGATCTCGTGCCAGTCATTAGCCACAAATTTAAAACCTTGAAATCACAGTACAGAGGTGGGACCTAACAAACAAAACTGTACTGAGCTTACTTATACAAAGCCATAGGAGACTCTTCAAAGTACATTATATCTAAATATTCAGCTGTGATGTACAACTACGGGGCATGTTTCATCTTGCCTTCAAAACATACTGCTCAGTGAGTAGGGTGGGAAGCGCTTGCTTTTTCCTTTTCTTCCTCAAATGAAAACAATGAGCAGCAGCCAACAGGCGCTGAAAACCTGTAGCTCTCTTTCACGGGCAAAAAAAAACCAAACCAATGCTGAACTATCATCTACTTGCAGTTTTTACATGCTGCAAACGCACACACTCAAGAGGGGATTCTGGTTTTAGCGGGTTTGTTTTCAAGTTACATTAAATCAATGTTCTCCTTAGACTTGTCCAAGCGCATCTTCTTCTGTTCCTCAAGCCTAACTCCAGGGTTATTTTCCCACCCCTAAAAGCCAGCAGGTATCCTACGAAGCATAAGCGGTGAGATATCCTCATGGAGACACTGCACACCAGTCCAAAGCAAGGAACCCTGCCCTAAATCCTCCGACTTCTAATGCTTAAACCTCTGCCTTGGGGTCAGCATGCTGCTGCTAATCAAAACCAAAGAGCATCAAGCACCTCTGAGGACAACAGGACCACTATTAGGAGAAAGCAGCACCACCCTTTTCACTCGAATTCTCCCCAAATACAGACACAGACTTCAGGGCAAGAGCTCGCTGCGAGCATAACTTCGGCTGAGCTTGAATGGATTTATCAGCCACTGCCGAGCTGTTGTGGGTCTGAACGGCCAATTCAGACACAGAACACCCTCTAGTTCAATATTTACCTTCAGAACCTACCCTACTTTCTCAATAAGCTGTTTCTGGCTCAGCCACCAGATCCTGCGACTAAACTGAACCGCAAAGTTCGCCTAAACCACAGCAGAGCTAATCGTAAAGCCTGGGGAAACGTCTCGGAGCTGGCGACAGGGCAGACGCCTCTAATCCACCCTGAAATATTGCTTGTCCCCCAGGTCAAAGGGAAGACACGTGGGCAGCGAGGCCACGTGGCTGTTTTGTG
Source organism: Cariama cristata (assembly GCF_000690535.1). Lineage (NCBI taxonomy): Eukaryota > Metazoa > Chordata > Aves > Cariamiformes > Cariamidae > Cariama > Cariama cristata. Next base: position 4,936 of record NW_009595336.1, on the reverse strand, counting down.
CCTCTTCCCGTAAGGAAAAGCAAAGGTCGGGACTCTCCTGACTCAAAGGGATCCACGGTTAAGCAAACGCAGCTCGGTAGCGCAACACTTTTGGGAAAAATGAAGAAAATGCCCAGTTCATACATCAACTACAGAAAAGAGCTGCTTTCTCTTCCCCCCGGATAAAGGGTCCTCCAACTCTGAACTTCTTGCAAAGGGGTAACAAAACGGGACCTCTCAAGCAGCTGGAATTATCAGAGGCACTTCTACAGTATCAGACCTCTGGTTTCAGAGACCTGCAAACGGTGAGACTTGTGAAGAGACCAAAGTACATTTAGGGCTGGATCCATAACGTGGCCATCCAACAGGTCTTTTCACAGCCTCGGGGACCACCGTCCACAGCCAGACTAAGGTTGTTCCCCAGAAACGCACAGGGAAGGGTAAAGCTTCTCACACCGTATCTGCATCACCATCTGAACACTTCCCCTTTCCTGACCACACAGCACCGACATCTTAATTTAATCCGTGAGGTCCTTACGCATACGGCAAAGCGCATTTTCCTGAAAGTCAGCGAAGTTCCGCTTCCTGATTTTTGGGTAGAGTAGTTTAAAATAAGGAGGAACTTTGCCCTTTGCTCCGTCAGACGGACAGAACAAGGAGCCCAGAGGGAAACCTGTCCCAAGCCCTTTCAGAAGTGGATGAATGACCACAGCTTTACTAGCTGGTTGTGCAAAAAAAAAAAAAAAATCCCAAAACATAAAGCTCTTGGTTAAGCAGCTTTTTCCACCACGGGACTGACCCCATGGCCCATCAGCATCATTTCCCGGACCCGAAACGGGGAGGAGAGCTGCCACAGCTTTTCCATCTTCCTGACAAGTATCGTGCAGAGCGGTAAAACCCCACAGAGCTGCCTGTCCCTCACAGTAGGCAGCTACGGGCAGGATTAAGGATTTGCCTAAAAACAGATGGAGGAAGGGTGAGAAACAGGTCACAGGGCTGCTGACACCCAGACCTCTAGTGACTCTTTGGAAAATAAAAATAAATGTGTTTCTAGCACCAATAATCTCCAACGTAACCTTTGCTATTCACTACATTTTAATCCCATTGAGGGATTAAAAATTCTCCTCCTCATTGGTTTTTTTCATTTATTTTTTAAGTATCCTGATTTCTCTCTGACTGAGGCTTCAGACCAAGCATCCCCAAACCACCCATCACTGGCATGAGTGATTTCAACCCAATCATAGATGTAGGAACAGTTTTTTAACCAATAAATGTATCCCTCCAATTACTAAAAATTATTTAAAAGTGATACTACAGCAATATCGTGATTGCTTGAGCTTCCAGTACACCCTCTCACATCACTCAGCAAACCACTGTAAGACTAAAACTAAGTAGCTTTTAGTCTTGGATGCACCAAGGGCAAAGGAGATAGATTTAGCACAGACCAAACAGACAAATACTCCAGGATGCCCACACCAGTGCAAGTACCTGCTCAAAGCACAGATGACACCAGTACCCTAAAATACATTTGATTCATGCTTCTTGGAAACTCCTGGGTCACAAATCCAAAGATATTTGCAAAAACCACCTCATGTAGGGTGCTGGAGATGGTGGAGAAGGGAACTGGGGGACAGCCGGCCACCGTGAGCTTTACAGCGCTGAGACAAGAACAAGGACTAGGTGAGAAGGCAAAGCCCCTCTCTGTTCTCCAGTCGATGGATGACTCTTGCAACCATCTGGAGTCAAATCCCAACCCAGAAACTGTAGTTCACACCTCTTGTTAGCAAAGAGGCAGAACCCAACTGGGTTTACTGAAGGGTCAATAAAGCTTCTGAAGGACTTGTGATCAGCCCAAATGCACCCTGAGCACATGCGGGTACAGAGGGAGTCAGTGATCAGCTGGGAAAATCCAAATCTGGCTTCATTGCTCGCATGTAGAGCACACCCTGCCAGGGACCAGCACCGGGATCGGTCCCCTGGGCTTTTCATCCTTGGCCAGTCCTGTTGCTGTCAACAGATCAAATTCTGCTCTCTCAAATCCACCAGTCCTGCTAAAACCACTCAGGGAATAATTTATCTTTATCCTCCTCCCTGCTGTTGGGCAAGCAAAGCAAGGCTGGGGATGCGTCCACCTCTGATAAAAAGTAAATGGGAAACCTGGGCAAACAGGATTTTCATCACAGCAACATCTATGGGAGCCTCTTGGTGATGAAGTCCCCAGGACTCCGGGTGGATGCCAAACCCTCTCTGAAAGCAGAGGTCTGTTTAGCGACAACGAAGCTGAAGGAATAGGTGAGCAGGGGCAAGATGCAGAGCTTTGGGATTAAAGAAGGTAAGAAGAAGAAAAGCAACCTGGGAGGGTGTTCAGATCACATTATACGGAAATATCAGAGCATGAAACTTCCATCTAGTTTTAAGATTCCCAATTTCTTCCCTTAGACCAGCAAATGAATCTCAGAATGTCACCTCTCTCTTTCAAGGAGCATCATCACATCCCACCCAGCCAAGTCCCCTCACAAGACACTGCCAAGAACATCACAGTCTGCTCTGATCCCTCCTCTCCCTCTTTTAGGTTCCATGAGTTAGGTTCCAACATCCAGAGTCTTCACCTAGAGCAGGCCAACACCCACTTACCAAAATAACCACACACTTGGACCTAATTAGTAGGTCCTAAAAAGCAAAATTGGAGGTGGGCAGATCTCCCACAGCTTGAAGCACCACCCTTGGTAACTGTAGAGTTAAAACAGCTTCAATCAATGCCTTGTTTTGGGGGGGATGCACACCTACAGCCCCCCCAGCAGAATGACCTGCAGATATGATGCTGAGCCGGGTGGGTAAAAGAAAAGTTGTTTTTTCACCTCATTTTAGGAAGCCCCCATTTGTCATTCTGGAAAATCTGTCTTTCTTCACTCCTGCACAATGATAACGATCAGAGATCCAAAAGAGGATTTATTGCCTTTTTAGGACATTTCTAAGCAATAACCTTTTTCAAAGCACCGTAACTGCGCCAGTTGCTGAATACGCAGGTGGTGAATTATTTTCTCTAATCATTTTCAAGCTGGGCAAGATTTGCAGCATGCAATGCCTGAGCATGAATTACTCCTTAGAAAAGGCCTCTAATATTCTTGGCAAATCTTGTGTTGTGATAATGACCCGGAGCCTTGTACTTGTAGAGCCCCAACTGCTGGAAATGTTCTGAAAGAGCATAAAAGAGTCAGTTCCTCCTTCCCCACCCTCCTAAAACCTGAATTCCAGGTTCTGCTACAGGAATGCGATTACCACACGTAATGGTGGCAGCAGCGCCTAAATGCCAGAGGCTTTGGGGCTTTATTGCTCTTCCTCAGGTAAAAAACAAAGGGTTGGTCTGGGTCACCCCAAATTCAGAGGCTATAGACAGGGAGATGGATAATGACTGATGGTCCGTGGATCCAGATGACCTAACAGCTTCAATCACAGTTACAGAGTTCCCCTACAGCAAAAGTAAAGAAACCAAAGACGCTTCTAGGAGGACATAAGGCTGTTGTTTCTTTTTTTTAAAAGCCAAGCAACGATGCTAATCTGAGGTACGCCTGAGCCGAAGCTGGGGGGATTTCCACATACAAATAGTGGAATGCTCCGATGTTTCTGTAAAAAACAATACCCACAAAACAAACATACGCGGTGAGATCACATTACTTGATGGGCAGCAGTAAACACGGCCTCCTGGGCTGTTCAGGCTAGCGATACGGGAGTTACCTGGACCATACACAGCAATAAGTTGTGCTGAGCCCCCACAAAGGAGGCAGGGGATGAGCTCCTCACTACAACCAGCAGCAAGTCCCATATTCACAAAACAGGGCACACACCCCACAAGACCTCAGGGTTTAATTCAAGCAGTATTTCCTTTGTTGTTGTTTTTTTTTAAAATATTTTTTTCCATATAGTTTCTCTCTTTGGGACACCTCTGGTTCTTACCTTTAATTTTCCCTTGCTTTAGAAAAGTCCTCTGCCTTCTCCATTACCCAGCCCTGCTCAGCGGAGCCAGGGGGGAAGAGAAGAGCAAGGGGTTGCCACCATGCTGAGCCCTAACCCGGGCTCCGCAGCTCCGGACCCTCGCTCTCAGGCACGTTGAAAGCATCCTTTGTAAACACGGTTTTGAAAATCCTCAAGTGCTACAAAAGCAGATGTGAACACCTAAACCACGCTACCGATTAACAGGCGAGGTTTAACTGAGATCCTTCTCCAAAAGCAGCATCCAAGTCCTTGGATGATGATGGGAGTTAGGGGGGGCGTTTATGTAAACTTCCCCACGCAGGGGAAAAAACGCGAGGCTGGTTACCAGAATAATCACCACCTCTTCTGAGAGGCCACCTACCCCAGGCCCCGCTGTCATTGTCACAAGGATGCCACAAGCCTCCGACGCCGAGCCCCCCAAACCAACAGGGGTTAAGCTAAAAAGTACACAACCCCACACTATTATTTATTTATTTTTGTTTGTTTGCTTCTAAGTAATTATTGAGGAAGTGATTTGAAAAGGCGTAATTGTAGCAAAACATAGTTGGAACAAAGTTCTCAGCCATTTTCCTCCTCCAAATATTCCCCATCCCAAACTGGGAGGGGACCCCCTGTGTGAAGCCCTCGCCCCGCTGCAGCCAAACAGCTCCGTTTGTTTCCAATCACAAAATTAGTGCTTTAACACCACGCCTTGAAAAACACTACCAGAAAACCCTACTACATTTAAAACACACTGGAAAATAACCCCCAAACTCCAACGCCTTTTTTTTTCTCAGAAACTTAAACCCCCAAATCTTCTTCATCTATAAAAACAGACATGTAGGGTTTCCTATAGAAATGGATACGAGTCACCTGCACATCGATAAACTAAATGCAAAATTAACGCTGGAAACCGCGATTAACGAGAACACAGCCGTGTCCCACAGCACCGTCTCCCTCTGCCAGAGCCCTTCATCGCACCCCA
>NW_009595335.1:0-10510 GCF_000690535.1 Cariama cristata | reverse complement strand
GAGCATCTGCCGCCTGTTTTAAGTGCTGGTACAGCTAGTTAAGAACTCTGGGAAAAGAAGGGACAATTTTCATTTCACTTAATTTGAGGATAATTTTTTTTGCATGTTTATATTCAGAGTATCAAAGCTGTGCAATATTTTGACAAATACTACCTAAATATTATCTAAGGCAATACCATTACCCAGGGATTCGATGCTTTCAATGTTCATGTATGTCACTTCCTTCCATGTCTTACGCCAGTGGCCCAGTTTCGGTCTCCCACTTTCTAATGGATAAGAGCAGCTGTTCATCAACACTGCTCTTATGCTTACTTTTGGCTTTTACAAGGAAGGAAGGAGATAATGTAAAGAGGCATTCAAACATAAATACAGCTGTTCTTATAAACAAAATGCTGAAATTAGTAAGCATTCCCTTAAAAATTTTATTCAGTTCTCAACTATCGTACATGCGGAAGACGCAATACCTCTGTCTACTTTAGCTTCATAATTACACTTTTAAGTACTCTTCTGGCTGTAGATTCTTCCACATTTGAGACAAAAAACCCAGTTTTATCACTAGAGAAGATTCAAATCTAAAATGTACAAAGTCCTATCAATGAAACATCTAAAATGAACAGTATAAGACTGGCTACAGAAGGCATGTTACAAATTATCAAAGAACAAAAAGCAATGTTTTTGAGATGTGCAAAGATAGTACCTACCAGCCTTTAAAACCTACTAAAAGACAACCAAACAATGACTACCTAACATTCTTTAAAACACGTTCTTGTCATCTTTGTAAAGAGATGGTCACATACTGAAGTAAAGCAAATTCTGTTGAAACTACAAGGTTGTCTCCAGAGGCCTGCTCAGAATTCTTTTGGCTGTGATAACATCCAATGCAGGTCTTTAAATCCTTATCACATCAAGCAGAATGAAGATAGTAAAGATAGTAAAGACGGGGTTCAAATGAAAACAAACAAAAAAAAAACCCCAAACCAACTCTTTTCCAAGCAAAAAAGCTGGAAGGACAAGGCAGTGGCACCACTTCTCTCACTGGAAGAGACTGATGAACTGAAATTAAATTTCAGTTTAAATTTTAGACTAAAGCCACAATGCTTCCAATCTATTTGGGCATCTACCTTCTCTGCAGTCAATGGGAATTAAGTTCCTACAGGGTATGACTTGAGCTGAAGTTCCCACCCTGACTCAAATTAGCAGAGTGGCTAGTAACCTGTTATGGGTAGTTTCACTGTTACCATTCAGAAGCTCACCAAGAGCCAGCGACATATTTAACTTTTCCTCTGTAGCTACTAAGATACAACTAGGCTCATTTGGGCTTCCCAGACAACAAACAAAATTTGTAAGGAGACAGCACATCACCACAAAACAGAGAACTTAAGAAAGCAACAGATGCTCCCAAGCAATGGGCAGCAACCACGGCCCGGAGTGCAGACACCTACTGACCAGCAGCAGATGAACAGGTGACTTAAAGGGAGTGCAGGACCAACGAGCAACCAACCCCCAGCCTTCCTCCCAGCAGGGACAAACATTTCCTCAGACTACTGCTCCTATGCCTTTACACTAAAGTTTTTTTTAGTTTTCTAGTACATTTACATCCTCTGTAAAGGAAGGACAATAGCTTTGTATTTTAAAGATAAGTTTACAATTGAAATAGAAATCAATTTTAAAAAGTACCAAAGTATCAAACAAGGTCAAATTAATAAACTCCCTTCAATGTATTTTTTTATCTTCAGCCTAAGCATAGATGATAAACTTAAAGCTCCAAAGCTTCCCCCTCTTCCTTGCCATATTAAACACTATTTCCAAAATTTCAGAAGAAAACAATAGTAGAATGGAATTCTTTGAATTATCACAAGTTAGGTAATGAAAAAGGGTACAAGTATCACCAGAGAGTTTTAACACAAAATCCTCTGCTACTGCCTACAGTTTCCTAGTCTGGAACGTCATTAAGACTTACCACTGCACCTCCAGTGTTCCACCACTCGTGCAAAGCCACACATACTCCCTAGGTAAATTCAGAGTAACTCTACAGTTTATAGTAAATACCCAAGCTCCCTAACAACCATTCTGCTTAGAATATTTACATCACAATTCTGAACTGAAAAGCCAACATCTGCTATCTTCAGCAGCAGGACAAAGCTTTAGCCACACAAGACTCCTACAGAAATCCTCTCCCATACTTACTTTAGCATTCAGGTACCTTCAAGAAGTGAAATACGCAATGTCCAAGCTCAGCCTTAAGTCTCTAATCTTCTGTGTAGTCAAAAACAGTGATAACTGCCTTAAAAGATCTAGACAGAAGTGATTTTCATTTGGCTTCTGAGTTCAGAAAATTTACTTTGGTCATTTTTTCAAACTTCTTTGTAACATGAGGGATAGCTCTTTAGGCTGATACACTGATGGAATTTGCATACAACCAAATAATAAAGAGAATGGACTTAAAGGTTGAAGTTGTACACCATAGTTGCATGTATCACAGCCACTATAAAATTATGAGAATTGGAAACATCGTATGTGCCACTAGACAAAATGCACGTTGGGTTCAGCATTCACCTCTACTGCAATGGACCAGAATGATCTTGGTAGAAGCACACCAGCCTCAAGACTGATCCAGCCCATCTTGCTTCTGTCCTTACAGTCATGGTTTTGGAAGGTTGCATTTGTCCCAGATAGCTTCCCACTGATGACTGAAGTAAACGTGGACTCATGCTTAAAGAAATAGTTCTCTCCATGTCTGCTGGCAAACTCAAACAGTAATGACCGACAGGCTAGCAGAATGAGCTTACAATTCTTTTCAGAGCAAATCCCAGCTCAGGTTGAGGCATAACAAAGCAGCAATGCAACACAAATCTTGTTTCTCACTCATACATGAATAAAAAGCTTCCAGAGCCTGAAAAAACTACAATCTATATTACATGATAAGAACAGACTCACTAGACTAAAATTTCACCAGTGGGGTATAGTGGCCATGTAAAGTATATTCAGTCTTCATTGGTATTACAAGTGTTTAGCTCATTTACTCATTTGTTCTACATAAACCAGACTAGTGGAAAGAAACTTAATACCACCACCACAGCTCAAGTCAAACTGACAAAGATTAATCACTACTACTAACTGTACTGTATTAGAAGCACTCCTTCAAGTACCAGCCCATTTTCAAGTTATCAAAGTACATTTAAACAGCTTCTTTGCCAGAAAGGATTTTTCAAGACATTCCAGTAAAGAGATTGACAGTGCGTGCCACACGTAAGTCAGAACTAGCACACCATAAAGCTACTGCACTAACACAACACAGCTATTCTTGCCATGTTCCAATAATCCTCAAACATAAATTAGAATAATTTAGATGTTTTGCAAGATTACCGAACACATTTCAACTAAAAATTATTATTTTCTGAAAATGTAATATCCAAAACTTCTTTGCAGCTCACTTTTAAGGCAGACTACTTTATTCCTTCTTCACCTGACAATTTCTTTACAAGTCTTTATTTCTTTGTCACTAAGCATTAGAGCTAGTTTTTTGCAAGACTAATTTTTTATTTTCCAGTTTCGTGCAGTTGGTTAAGAAATGTAAAAAATTGTAAATTTTTTATTGTGGCAGGAATTTGCAAGTGCTGGAAGGAAGCCAGGACCAGGAAAAAAAAAAAAAGAACAGTTTCTATACAATTAAAGAGAGCATCATAATGAGATGCTTTCTCATTACTTCTGGGAACAGAACAATGTAAGGGCTTTCACCCCATCAGGTTTCCAACTTGCAGATGCCAAACGAGACTTCTCTTTTCAAAATTTGCAATAGTGTTTATTAAAGAAATTTCCATTATTTGGAAGAATGAGAAAACTTCAAAGCTCTCAGAACTGAATCATTGCCTATTTGAGAAAAAGATAAGGGAATAAATTAAGGCAAATTCTTACAGAAACGAGTCATGTACCTGCTATCAAAGTACAGTATTCAAACAGTAGGTTGGTAGGCAGCGCTTTTCTCCAAGTACAGAAAACTAATGCGCCCTGTCTTACCTATCAGAATTCTTTAACTGAAAAAGTCACAACTATTCACTAGGTTTCTTACAAACTAATTCAGGTCAGTTTATCCTGACGACAGTCGCTCTCTGTAAAGGTATCTGTTAATGTTTAAGATCACAAACAGTCCCTTAAAAAAAATAAAACGTCCTTAGCATGCTGTCACAAGTATCACTTTGTTTCTTGCTCAACTGCATCACGCCATCCAGCAGAAGCCTGGAAAGGCAAAAATACTAGCATACCTATTGTCCACACGCACACAGAAAGCGACACGGGGAGTCTCCTTCTTAGTGGCATCCTGCATAGTGGTTGCTCTGTCAGGCTGAGAACAGGGGAGCAAAAGGGAGGTCCACAGTGGGACTGCAAAAGAAGCTACACAACTGATGACATACAGATGTTCCCCTGTCTGTTCAAATGAGAGCACTGAAAATATTCACATGGTTGGCCCTTCTCTGCACTTGCTACATTTAGATTTAATTGCAGAAAGAATGATCAGAACTGGTGATGATGGTGGGTTTCAGGATCCATTTGCAAGAACAAAGGAAGCAGAATTGCTTGCACCCAGAGCAAAAAAAAAAGGTATGAGCAAGAAGTCTCCACTTATTACTGGATTTTCTCTTATTTCTAAACACACAGAGTAACAGCGAGCTGCAGTTTCCTTCCAGCTGCACTTCAGCAGATCTGACTCCAGCTGCAGGCTGAAAAGTGCTCAGGATATGTTCCTCTGCAGGCGGCTGTCTGGGATAAGTTACCAGAAACGACAGCTGAGCTTAACAAGAGTTGACTCCTTATGTCGGTCACAGTGTTGGCTGCAAAACATTTCCTTTTAGGAAGCTGATGAAAGATAATCAATAGGTACATGAAAATAGACCAGATACCCAACAGATGAGCAGCAGAAGTTGCAGCCATTTAAAAACTAGCCATCACTCCACTGTTTCATTTTTCCCTTTTGTTTTAATACTCTTAACTGCAAAAGCCTTTGCACTTTATTACAAACTCTGAAACAATGCCATTTAAACTGGTGGCGTATTTCCAACCCTCCCCACGCACCCCATGTTGAACTGGACAGTGGAAGAGGGCAGGACAGATTCAGAGATAAATGTAAAGTCATTCCCTGCTGTGAATAACTTGAAGAATCTTTTTCAAGACTCCCGTTTCCTGCTCCTTTACCACAATTTCCAAGCCCCACTGTAACACTTAACATTTCTTGACAGAGGAAGTGACACTTAGTTTCAGTGTTCTTCCCAAGGAACCACAACTCACCCTGAGCAGTGGATTTCGCTCGACACATCATGTACCTTTCTGCACCTTTTAAAGTATCCCTAACCTCAGCTGCAAATAACGTGAAAGTTTTTGTACAAAATGTGTTTTTCCAACCCCCTATTCATAGGTCAGTCCTTAAGCAAAATAAATACTTACATCAAAGGTTTTTGACTTCAGAAATTAGATGTTGCTTTGAAATAACGTTCACAGGAGCTCTTCTGTTCATGAACTCTTCTCAGAATATTTCGGAAGTGCACAAGAACCACTCTAGGGTTACATCCTTAAGGATTTTCAGTCCACTTTAGAACAGATGCGTCAAAATGAATTCCCTCTTATCTAGCTATTTTTTCCAACTTTCTTCTATTCACCTTCTCAAGTTATTTTTGTTATTGAAGGGTCCAACCAGAACATGGAAGCACAGACATCAACAGTAGGAATCTAAATAATAAACAATTCTATACAGAGTTCTGTACAACCTTAGCACGATAAAAAAACTGTTCAAAACCAGTTACTCTAATCAGTTATGTAACGACTTAAGCTACCTGTCACCAACTTTAAAACTTCCCACCTTGCTCAATACCCAAATTCTGTGTTGACTGTAACTCCTACCATATTCCTAACCTGATTCATGTACGTCAAAAATAATCACAATTTCTCCTCTGTTTTAAGAGATATTACAGCATATTTGCTTTAAGGTTATGGAAGACAACTACTGTGATAGCGAGAGCCAGGGTTGCCAAACGTATGAGCTTATAATACATCACTGGCAGCATCAATAAAAAAACTTCACTCCTGTGCAAACAAAGGCGGCAGAATTTGCCTCTCGGTCTGGTCCAGTTTGGAGAGAGCTGATGGTTGTGCACAGTCTCTTCTACTTGCTGCCTGTTACTCTCTGGATCTCTGGTTATGCGTTTTTACCCGTGACTCGCTAGTTTCCTGGAGCAGAGACCATCTCCTCCTCCACTGAAAGGATGCTGAGCATGCAAGAGACACAGCTGTGAAAATCACAGTGACAAGAGTTCTGGACAATGCTGGTTAATTACAGTAAGGGTCAACTTCAGCCCTCTGCCTTAGGCTGAATTACTTAACATTTTGTTAAAAAAAAGAAAGAAAGAAAAAAAGATGAGGAGCTAAATTAGAAAAGCCTTATCAGCATACCCAGCTTTATGTATCTGCGTTTCAACGTTACAGAACCCATATTCCATGGAAGTTAACTTGCATCTGCCAAACAGCTACAGATGAAGTTTAACATTTTCAGTTGCTCTTGGTTCTGTTTATTCTGCTAAGAAAAAAAATTCCCATGTACCCCTTGATACTCTACTTTCAAGATGCAGTAGGTAAATAATTAAGAAGGTTCAATATATTATCAAAATACTTATCAAGAAACTTTTCTTTATCCAAAGCTGAGTGCATACTACAAAGCTCTGTCCATGCTGACAGCCTGTGGCATGAAAACCATCTCCTAACCAAGGTGACTCCAGCAAATTAACCAAGTAGCTATGTCACAAGCTAAAGGCAAGTTTTTCTTACTGGAACACATCCTTTCCTACAGACTATTTATACACACTGACAAGAGAAAACATTATTGTTCCTTCTCACCAGAATGCTTCTGCTGTGCACCTATATATACACCTACATACCCTTGTACAGAAGAATAGACTGTTCTAAACACTATTATAAAGCAAGCCCTGTATATATAATAATTTAGTTTTTGCAAAATGTAAGCATCAATGCATTGATCTAAAGACAGCGAGGTCCTTCAGTGAAACATATGGTTACTTTGAAATAGAATAAATATATTAAGTCCTAAAGCCTGTCAAGTCTTAAATTGGGAGAAAATCATTGGCTTCTCAAACAAAATGAAGATGTTCCTGCACTTCCACTTTAGTTGGGAGATTCAAATCAGTTAAATAATGTTTCTTTTTCCAAGAATAACTTAAGCTATTACTCCTGCAAACACAATTTAAGTCTACAGTCATAATTTTAAAGTATAAGTTAAAATTTACAAACACTAAAATCTAGGAGTATTAAGATCACATGCTTACAAAATATTAATTTTAAACCAAGCTGCAGCTGTTCACATGATTTAATGAGGACAGCCTGAAAAGGTTTGCTTTTCTAAGCAGAGAAAGTTTGATTTGGTAGCTTAAGCAAGCCCTGTGGCAAAAAATGGGGAACGTAGCCATTACTGGTTTCACTACGAAAAACCATTTGGTACCTCTGAGCATGAGCAGCTACACCTTATATCCCAACTAACTAAAAATTGAGTAAAGCTGCCATTTCACTTGGGCATCAGCTGTACACTGATTTAAACAGATATTTATTTAATAGACCTCTCTTCTCTCAGTCACCCAGCACCAGGTGATGCCACAGTTCTTCAGGCATCACTTGTGCATTTGATGTACCTGAATATAAAGCGCAATAATTCCTGTCTCTGATGCTGTATGCCACTGAAAGTGTAGCTCACATTATTTTCAAATACGTATCAGTTAAAATTTACCATCACCATACTTCATATTGAAGATATATAACGTTGATTCTGCACTATAATATCACCATTAATCAAGACAGTGTCAGATACATAAAAACATGAAAAATGTAAACAATACACAGCTTCCCCCTTTAATATGTGTTTGCAATCCCTAACAGAGTAGTTTGTTAGCATTTAGTTAGAATGTTATGTAATGGTTGAGGTATTTGTAATAAAAACAATCTATTTCTGTTAGCCTGCTCTTCATAGACATAAAAGCCGTCTTCATCTGATTTTTATTAGGACTTCATCTTCCTCTTCTCTTTATGCATTTTTAAGACTTCTGTGCACTCTGTTTTCATTTCACCAACACTACAGGGTATTATTTGTTTCCACAAATCTCAGCTTTTATTTTTACACTTGCTTTCATCCATGAGAAGTTTCTACAGGGTTTTGTGAAACCCAGACCCCCCAAAAAATGAGGGCATGAAGCTGAATGAAGAAAAAATTTCCTACAGAAGATGAACAACTGGTTCTACCAGTAAAACACCACTGGCAGTCCCGTCATTACAAGCCCAACATCCATCCCCAACTATTGGAAAGCTGGTGCATTTTCAGGGTGGAGGTTTTTTTTCTTCCCTCCTCATAAACCCCCTACTACTGTATATGGCCTCTGAAGATGTCCCACTCTTCCTTCAACACAAGCAAAAGGAATGTTTTTTCTTTGCTCACATCTCCAATATGCTACACACGGGTTTACTCCTCTGCAAGAGCACTCTATGCAAGGGTTTAATGCTTCTGTAACAGTTACCTTTTTTCTTTTTATCTCCACACGTAAGCCTCTTATCCACACCACCCTTATATGGCATTTAGACTACATTTTCCACCCTCTCTCCGCTTTCACATCACTCCTGTTAGCCTTGAAAATATTCTGGAACAAAAGACTTGCACTTTCAGTAACCTAGGACACCTGGTTGAAGTCAACCCTGTACAATATACCCACTGCTTTGACTTACACTCTTTTTTTAGCATTCATTTAGACAGAACAAAACCTACAGGAGAGCTCCCTTCTGAACTGCATCTTCTTTTCCTTGCTCATTATGGCCCGTTACACTTTCCCTAGCAGACTTCAGGATGAGGGGATACAGGATCTACAGAAGATGCATACAATAAATCTGCACCATTGAACAAGGACTTCAGCAACCAAGTTAAAACTGTAGACTGATGTAACTATTTTGCTCTACAAAAAGCTAGGGTTCCCATTACAAAGTCTAAATGAGAATAAAGCAATTATAAATTGCTACTAAACTGCAAAGAGACAGAATATTTATATGCATATTAGCAAGACTCACAGAAGTGACTGTGTGTTGATTTATACGTATTTTACAAGCTATTATTTACCAAAGCAATAAATTTTATGTAGGAAACACCTATTACTAAGGCAGAGTTCTAGGTGACAGACACGCACACAGAAGCCATAATCCTAGTCTCCACACACAAGCACTGGCCTATAAGAGAACTAAATTCTCACTTCAGTTTAAACAGTCATCTCTTAAGCACATGTCTCCACCAAAGCAGTCATACTCCCCATGTACCAAGCACAATATTCTGAGGGATAAACTGCCTTTTCACTGAACATTCATAAAGTTCAAAGAACTCCCCAAACTTTTGAGATTCTTTAGTCTCAAGAAGACTGTAGCAGAGTTGCACTAAAACATCCCAAAATTAACGCTGAAGAAAAATTTTCTAGACTACACAATTCAAAGAAAGTTGACAGCCATTCAGCTCCTGGCAGTCAGTATTAAACGGTAATCCTTTTGTTTCCTAGTGATGGACAAATGAGATCATGTCCTGTTTCCTCCCCACTTCAAAAGCAGTTTCTTGTCTGAGCAGAGCTCAGACTAGACAACGGGTAGGCCTGACGCCTCACTGCAGAAGAAACAGAGCTATTAAAAATTAGAGTCCTACTCCTTCTGCTGGAAATAATGCTAATTTCTACTAATGTATCCATCCGACCCCAGTAATCAAAGAGTAACACACAAAAACGGTCCCTTCTCAATGACAGAGTTCAAGACCTTCCACAAAGGAACAAGCTTACAAAATATGTGAGAGGCACAAAACGGAAAAAAATCGAAAAAACCAAAATGTTCCATTCAATGCCCAGCACCACGCTCTCATACATGCTCCCTTTCCCCATAAAGGGGGTCTGAACCAGAAACCACCTAGGCCATCTTCAGCCCCAAGGTTTTCAATCCCTGCAACCCTCGGTGATGGCTCCCACTATGCCCACTGCAGACCAGCTTCCTGATTTCAGCCGTGTCATCTAACCATGCTCTCACCATCCTTTAAGTGCTACCAGTAAGAAAAACCCTGACTCTGCACACTGCACCCCTATAAATCTTGTCCGTAGGAGCAGAAAGAACAATACCTTCCTGAACAGTGCTTCACTCCGTCCGAAATCAAACAACCCAGGAACAGCCTTTTATCGTACATCTCAAGAACTATGGATGACTATTTCACAGTTAGAAAACCAAAGCGCCGTGCCCTGCATGTGCCTCTAGCATCATGTAAGAAAAGGCTCCACTCTGCCCGCGTTTCTGGAGAAAGAATCACAGCCACAAATTCAGCATAAAGGCACGAAAGGGACGGCACGTTCCTCGAGTAATCTCCCTCAAGAGAGTGAGAAACCTGGAACCATTAAAAGAGAAAGGGGGGAGGGGAGGGAAACAGGGAACAGCAGAGAGGGCGAGAGGAAAA
>NW_009595334.1:0-13405 GCF_000690535.1 Cariama cristata | reverse complement strand
TCCTTGTCTCTAAATTGGAGAGACGTGGATTTGACAGATGGACCACTGGGTGGATAAGGAATTGGCTGGATGGTCACACTCAAAGAGTTGCGGTCAACGGCTCAGTGTCCAAGTGGAGACTGGTCCTGAGTGGCGTTCCTCAGGGGTCGGGATTGGGACCGGCGCTGTTTAACTTTGTTGGTGACATTGGACAGTGGGATTGAGTGCACCCTCAGCAAGTTTGCTGACGACACCAAGCTCGAGGGAAGTGACGCCATCCAGAGGGACCTGGACAGGCTGGAGAGGTGGGCCCATGTGAACCTCATGAAGTTCAACAAGGCCAAGTGCAAGGCCTTGCACATGGGTTGGGGCAATCCTAAGCACAAATACAGGCTGTGTGGAGAATGGATCGAGAGCAGCCCTGAGGAGAAGGACTTAGGGGTGCTGGTTGATGAGAAGCTCAACATGACCCGGCAATGTGCACTGGCAGCCCAGAAAGCCAACCGTACCCTGGGCTGCTTCAAAAGCAGCATGACCGGTAGGTTGAGGGAAGGGATTCTGCCTCTCTACTCGGCCCTGGTGAGACCCCCCCTGCAGTACTGCCTTCAGCTCTGGGCACCCCAACACAAGAAGCACATGGACCTGTTGGAGGGAGTCCAGAGGAGGCCACCAAGATGGTCAGAGGGCTGGAGCACCTTTCCTATGAAGACAGGCTGAGAGAGTTGGGGTTGTTCAGCCTGGAGAAGAGAAAGCTCCGGGGAGACCTTAGAGTAGCCTTCCAGTACCTAAAAGGAGCCTACAAGAAAGGTGGGGAGGGACTTTCTACACAGGCATGGAGTGATAGGACAAGGGGCAATGGCTTTAAACTGGAAGAGGTAAGATTTAGATTAGATATCAGAAATAAATTCTTCACTATGAGGATGATGAGGCAGTGGAACAGGTTGCCCAGAGAAGCTGTGGATGCAACGTGGTCTGGTGGAAGGTGTCCCTGCCTATGGCAGGGGGGTTGAATCTAGATGATCTTTAAGGTCCCTTCCAAACCAAACTGTTCTATGATTCTATGATTCTAACAATAACTCCTGTTGGCACTGAGACCAACCCAGGCCCTTTCCTGAAGGACCACAGCGTTGAACAGAAGAGCTAAGCAACCAGGTCACAGGGGCTGGAAGGGTCCATGGAAGTATTTCACCCCAGGAATGATGTCCACCTCCCAGGGCAGATGTGCCCTGGCCACATTCCAACCAAAGGTCAAAGCAAGATCTGAATCTGGAAGGAAAACCAGGCTGAGCAGGAAGGGTGCTGGCATGTGCTCCAACAAACCCCCGAGTTTAAGAAGTGCATTTTAGCATGCAAGTGAAGCAGAGACACAGCCAGATGCCTTCTGAGACATTAACTCCCTTTCTGTCCTTCTCAGTCGTTTCAGTGACTTGCTTCAAATTTCTGTTATGTTTTTATATTTTCACTTAATTCTGTCTAATTTCATCCAGCTTTTTGTTGCCATGAAGACTCTGAAAAATGTTTCAATGTGAGAAGGCTAGCTGCTTCTTTTCTCCTTTACTGTGCTGAGTTCCCTATGAATCACTCACTCTGTGTTTTCCTTAACCACCCTTCACGGTTCCTCATTGTGCAACCAGGTTTTAGCCCAGTTTTTCATAAACAGGTCTGTGTTACACAAGTGGGATTTTTTTTTTAAAGTGGAAACAGGCTCAGTAATTTGTAAATATGCTTTGGTTGAAAAGGAGTTAAAAATACAGTCAAAGATACTTTGCTTCCCTCCTTTCTCCCATGGTTCATGACCTTTGCTTTTTTCAACTTCCTCAATTTAGTTTCAGTAAATTGTCACAGAATGGCACAACACCTGCCTTGGGTACTTGAGAAATTGACTTTTCCTGCAAATTACCCTGATCAGTGACCTTGTCTGGCTACTAAAGGGGTTTGCAGAAGCAGCATAGCTTTATGTGTGGCCATCTTCCATCTTCTGATTGGTATTTAGCCCTTTGAAGTTCACTTATCTCCTTAATGTGTAGCTACTTTTTGGAAAAAAAAGAAAAAAAAAGAAAAAAAAAAAAGGCCATGATACACTTGTCATCCGCAAAACCAAAATACCAGCAGTAAGACAAACCGTACTGCATCTCAGAAGGTGCACAGAGCAATATAAGCTGAAAGGCTCCACCGGTCCTCCTTTCCAGAAGAATGACTAGGATTTCTTTTTCTCTTTAGCTGTTAAATGTTCAGACACTGACTGATGTTGTTGCAGTGGAGTGGTGTTTACTAGAAAGGATGTAACAAGGCTGACCTTTCTTTCCTTTCCTTTTTTTAAATCTGTTGTAAAAAGTCACTACTCTCTGAGGAGAAAGCAAATATCTGCTCCTCCACATACTGCACAAGTGTTGGGGCAGAGGTTACTTCTGGAAACCTAAAAGGTAAAATTCTTTTTTATGTTGAAGCTTTGATTTCACAGTGCAACATAAAGGGGTTATTTGTTTAATTAATTATTAATTGCTCTGGCAGCTAACAGGTGCCAGGTCTCAAGTGCGGTCCCCGGGGCAAGCAGCCCAAGGGGAAGCATGATTCACAGCAACCTTGAGCAAATTGGCCCAGGAGAAGGTTCTGGAGCTACTTCCCATGTCCTTGTCAAATATCAAAGAAAAACAGTTAAAATGTAAACTTATATTAAGCATTGTACTTAATTCTGACAAGCTTTTAGGATCGAATTGCAGACTTTAGTCAACAAAGGGGAATTAGTCTGGGCTCTTCAGTGTAGAGGGGGAGAGCTGTTTGAGAGCTATATGCATAGCTCTCATCTTATTTTTCACATCTGTTCTGTTTAATTTAGCTAAGCACTTTGAGTCACAACTTGTGGCTGAAAACTCGAATCCTATTTTACCTGGGACTCCAACTGATATTCTAGATCTTAGAAGGAAATTAAAAAATGCCTGAAAGATTACATTATCTAATAAATTTCCCCCACCCCACTCTCTTTATTTTTGCAACTGGTGAAGATTTATTGCTTAATTGCAATTTAAGAAAAATTTTAATACAGTCAAATGCAAATTCTGTTTGAATGCGTGGGAGGATTTTT
Source organism: Cariama cristata (assembly GCF_000690535.1). Taxonomy (NCBI): domain Eukaryota; kingdom Metazoa; phylum Chordata; class Aves; order Cariamiformes; family Cariamidae; genus Cariama; species Cariama cristata. Next base: position 10,344 of record NW_009595334.1, on the reverse strand, counting down.
CTTCCTTTCCTTCTTTCCCCCTTATCTTGGAAAAAAAGACTAACTGAGAAAAACCCACAAATAAGTTTTGGGTAAGGAAAAAATAGTAGAGAACTGTTTTCTTTATTTATATTGCTGTCCTTACGCTGTCTTGCCTGATCCCCTCTCAAGATTTGCGATTTTAACCTTCTAACACCATTCTGAACTGCGGAAATATTACCCTTGTTTTAGAGAGAGGGAAATTAAGACAGAGGGCCGATAACATAAGAGGTCCATGGCCATGGACACACTGTGTGTTTGGATCAGAAATGATCTTCAATCTGCTCAGCCCTGGAAGAGCACGAGCACAGTGGCTGCATGAACAAACAGGCTCCATCATTCCTCACGCGAGGATCCACACCAGCTCCATGGCAGCACAGAAGGAGCCCTACGAGAGCATCATGGCACCAGCACGTGCTCCTCCATCAAATCCCTCCTTGCCACTTCTCTCTGCCACGGCACTTCCCAGACACCCGGGAAGTTGCTGGGGTGCTGCAGGCTCTGCCGCTGACACTGTTTCTCCCCCCGTTACTTGCCTTTCCTCCAGTGGTTGTGGTTGTTCTACCCACAGACCCTCACCATAGCCTCCGGGCATACCTTATCTTTGTTAGGGTTGGACACAGCCTCTGTCTGAACCAGACAGAGGCCCTCAGTGTTACAGCTAATGGAAGCTAATGAGAATAACAAACCAGAGTGACATGGTGCTCCTCTGCTATTAGAGAGGGCAGAGAGATGAAAGAGTATAAGGTAAATGAGTCCAAAAGCCTGATACATTTAGATCACGGGGATTTAGCTGTGATCTCTCTTGCCCTAGGGTCAGGTACAGCGCGTGAGTTATCCGTGATCTCTGTTACTGCAAATGGGGCCGAACAGGACTGGAAGCCACCTCCAGCCCTGCTGGTCTGGCTCTGCACCCTCAGTGCCCAAATCACAGAGCAGGGATGCTGAGGCTGCGATGCCATACTTCACTGGGCACCACAGCCAGGCCCTGGAGTCTTTAAGCTGTTCTTAAAATTTAGCTGAGTGGCTTAGCTCAATGGGTTGTTGGTTTGACCAGATTGAAAAGCAAACAAACCCAAGATGAACACAGGCTCGGGACAGAACTTCGCTCAACAAGTAGCTAGTTTGAGAGAGAATCATTTGTAGTTCCTCATTTTCTTACAATAGAGATCAGCCTGTTCAGTAAATCAGTACCCAACACCATGTTTTACCATAAATTAAAACAATTAAAACACAAATCACATCTTGAATCTGTTAACTTTCAAATAAGTATAATTAGACCCCAAAATGCTTTAAGTAGTGTTTACGCATTTATTTACCAAAAGACAATTATTTAAACAAAGAAACATTTCAAGTCAATTGATAGAAAGATATGAGAAAATGTAATTAACCATCATTGGAGTATGCAGCCCTTTGTTGTTCAATGGCATGTAGCTGTGGGAACTGCTGGCTGTGACACCACTCCTGTCTCTGGGATTTGGTCTAGGAGGACAAGGGAGGTGATGGCTGTGCACTGCTGTGGCCTTTCCATAGGGGTCCTGTCCCTTTCCCATCCAGCATGTCCCAAAAACGTGTGGCTGCTGCAGCCCTTGCCCAGGAGAGGCCTAGGAGAAGACTGGCGGTGGGTACCATGGTTTATCAGCAGAGGTGTGTGCAAGGGAAGGGTCACCCCTCCTTTGGGTCCAGCTCCAGTGGACCTGCACAGAGCTGCAGACAGCTCCTGCCTGAAACTGTTCATCACACAACGAAGGTCTTTTCCTCAGCACCGTGCTGACCGACAGGAGAGACCAAAATGACTGAGTGCAAACAAATCTGGTGGAAAGCAGAAGAAATTATACACGTCAATAGAATTACACCAGCAAGGGAAGAAGAAAGAAGCCCTATATCCTTAAGCTATTTGACTCTCCAAAGCACAATACAACAATATTACCTTTTGTATGATAAGAGAGCTTTTTATTCCAATAGGATGTGAAGTAGCTTTGCTTGAAAGATTTCTTCTGTGTTTTCAAAAATCCTTCTGGTTTCCCAGAGGGAAAATGGGGATTACATCAGTAAACCCTCAGCAAGCATGCCCACTGCAGGAGCATTTATTCAGTACAGAACCAATGCTAGTGATTTCCTTAATTGCAGCAACTTGGACAATTACTTTTCTTTTCTCAGAATGGCTTTTGGAGCTAGATGAGCTGCCTCCTGTAAGACAGGAACCTTTATAAGTTTGGGTTTTTATCCTCCAAACTGCTTGTGAAGGATCACCACAATTTTTTCCACTGTCCAGAAACATCTTGTAAGAAAACTCATGCTCTAAAATTCAAAACGACTACCATTTTGCTGTCATAAACCTATTTTGTTCTTAATTGACTGGGATTCCAAAAGTAGAAAATTCAAAATCTTTACAAACTTCAGCTGTTTTCATCACTGTGGTTGAATTTCATCAACCACAATATCTAAGTTTGAAATGTCTTTTTCTTTGTTCAGCTGTAGATGTATAGGCCTTGCAAAATATCCTAACTATCCAAAGCAATGCCATGAAATTGCAGTATGGATGGTAATAAATTCTAATCTCTCTAAACTTCTGTTGGATTAGAACAGGATACATCCCCAAATTCATAGATAACTGTGGTCTCTGAGATCCTCTTCTACTTTTTGCAAGGACAAGAACTATAGGAAATGGTGATTCCTGACAAAATTCCATCCTGAAGGATTACACCTAATTTACCTAATTTCTTCTGTCACTCCTGCCTCCAGTCCCACTCCTCTTTGCCATGGGATTAAATGTTATGAGCTACTGTGCTGTAGCTACTAGGAGGCTGTTGTGTTTCACTTGGGGGAAAGGTCCAGTATCAATATGGAGCAGGGCAGTTCCCTCCACAAGGACAGGGTACACAGAAAGCACTCGAGCTAGTGAGACCCTCTGGAAGTTATGACTACCCAGGACACCTGAGCTCTCTTAGGAAACACAAAGCTTTTCAAGAGGACAACAAGATGTAAGAAAATTAGACATTCGGAGGCATTTCTTCACAGAAAGGGTTGTTGGGCATTGGAATGGACTGCCCAGGGAGGTGGTGGAGTTCCCATCCCTGGAGGTGTTTAAGAAAAGACTGGACGTGGCACTTAGTGCCTTGGTCTAGCTCACATGGTGGTGTTACAGCAAAGGTTGGACTCAATGATCCCAAAGGTCTCTTCCAACCAAATTGATTCTGTGGAAAAAATTTCCCAGTAATGCCGAAGAATCCACCCTTGCAGGAGCTAGCTACTGTATGTCAGCACAACTGCACAGAATATTGATGAGTGAAAGCAGCACTCACAGAGGGATCTACACATTGTACTAGGGGACCTACACGGTCCTTTATACTGGGAGACAGGAAAATTACTGCTATGTTTCACTAGGTTCTGATTGGTACATGGATAGCTTCATTTCTGGAAATAAATTTCATTTCCTTATTCTTATTTTTGCTTCATTTCTTCTCAAGATCTAGTCTTTACTCTTATACCTCCTGACACACCATTTAGTCTCATATCTCCAGCAAAAACCTCTGTATGGTACAAATGATCCATAAATCACACTTGGGATGCAGCAGCACCCAAGACAACTGACATGTTTCAGTAGAAAGCTTTTCCCTTCAGGAAAAACCCTTCAGGATTCTTTAACCCGAGAGACAAAACAGATCTCTAAGTCCTTAGTTGAAAAACAGATACCTGGTCTGGCAGTAAAAGGCTTACTAATGCTCCAGAAGGAATAAATTTACCTAGCTGATAAATTGCAACAAGATCTCAGTAACAGAGATGTCCACCTGAGCAGCCAGAGTGGGGTACCAGGGTCTGCACAGGATGGAGCTCTCACTGTGTTCACTTCCACTCCACACCAACGCTCTAGTAATGAAAAAAAGAAATCATAGATAAAAGCTTTGGCCTGTCTGCCACTTCAGCAAGTGGTAAATGAGCTGGTAATAGTTAGACAGAAAAGGAGGAGGAACTGAAATGCATTAGTAGTATTTGATGTCAAAAGTTTGATATAATAAAAAATTATGCTTTTTGTCATACAAATGCAGCTTTCCATAAACAGCCCCAAGAATAGGAAGCACATTGTTCAGATTTCCTGCTTTTCCTGGGTTTAGATGATCTGGTTTTGCTTTTTATTAAACACAAAAGATTATTCTTAAGAGTACAAGCTATTTTCACGCATAAGCAGTAAAGAAGAGGGCCCCCGTACATTCAGTGCCTGGGAGGAGATGCAGTACAAGATGAACTACATAAATTCTAAATACAGCTTCAAAATTATTGACATTACATTGCACAGAGTTCTTTTGACTTACTTGAACAACTTAATCACTAAACTAATTGAGGACTTAAGTCTTTCCCATTTCTTCAGCTCTTTCAGAGACAAGAAAAGACTGGACATGGCACTTGGTGCCATGGTCTAGTTGACATGGTGGTGTTAGGGCAAAGTTTGGACTTGGTGATCCCAGAGGTCAACCTCATCAATTCTGTGATTCATCCTCAAGAAGCACATTTCTGTAGCTGTGGATCAGTCGGGCCTGAGTCTTTTATGAGGTACATCACTTGTGGAGTCTAAGTTTCATTTATAGCTTGCATTCTTCTCCCCCTTTTCGCTTTTCCTTTCAAAGTTAGATCATCTTTACTCATTTCTCTTTAGCTACTTTTAATTTGCTTTTCCTGACTTGGAAGAAACAGCATTTAAAAAAAAAAAACAAAACAAACAAGCCCTAGACAGTGCTGTAACATCACCACTGAGAAAAACAAAAATAACAAATAAAAACAAGACATGACATGCTCCAAGGAGCATGTAGAACCTGTAATAAAGGGCGTTTGTTAAGTAAGGGGGAAGATACAGCACTACATGATTGAAAATACTTTGAATTTACAGTCCTATATTCTAGCCTTCTGCTCTGGGGCAGAACACACTGCTAATTTTACCTATTTTGAGAAAAACATGAATATTCTGTCTGTCTAGCTCCTGCTGACTTAGTCTTAATGGCACTACGAGCTATCACTTTCCACTCTGTTTTATCACACTTGACAACATTAAATATATGAAAGGACTACTCACCAAAATTGAAGGAAGTATTTGAATTATGTCATCTTTAAAAACTCATATTGTGGGCTAGTTTCTTCTCTTTTACACCAAAGGGCTCAGCTGAGTTCAGAGTTGCTCTAGATAGAAGCCAGTATCAGAACCAGCTTCTACTACATTTGTCTGGAAAAAACAAGTTGTTCTTTGAGAAAATTCATGAAAAAGATACAGAGAGGACATTCCCCTCAAGATGACTGCTGTTTGGGGAGGGAGTATCAAAAGAGCAAACTGAACACTTTCAACACCTCATCCCTCAAAATATTTTTAGTTCATAATGTTCTGTGCCATGCATATATGTATACATATAGAAAGTCCATGTTTCAAATCTCCCAACTAAAAACAGATTCTAAAAGGGGAAGGAGAATTAGGCAACTCTGTTTTTTCATTAAAATATGTATAACTTTAATCAAATAAAAAAGGAGGATCATTAAGCTATATTCTAGTTAAAAAGAATATTTCAGTGGACACATTTTTGTCAGTCCTCGTCCCACCTGGCTATTTAACCAGAGACAAAACAATGAATTTCTCCTTCTCCCTGGAACACAAAATAGCATGCAGATTTGTGGCATGTCTCTTACAAGCTAGGTCCAGAGCGATTCCCTTCAAGGACTGTGTAAATCAACACTCACTCTAAGACCCTTAATTTATACCTGCCATAACATTCATTCACAGACCTAGCACCCAAATAGCTACCCTCATCCTCTACACATACTTCCCTCCAAAAGATAACTAGCTCTTTCACTGGCTTCTGTGATATATAATGTCCACTGCAATGTGCTGGTGGAGGCAAGAAGCTGTTTATTTGATGACTGGAGACAGAGACGGATCCGGTCTCCCTCCCGGGCACTGTAATATAACAGGTCATTTCACAAGTGTAAAAGACTCCACATTTACCAGTCCCAACACCACCACCCGAGGAACCTGCAGTCTCTCCCTCATAGCCTCATGACCAAGTTCTGCCTGGCTAGAGATTTTAGGGACCAGCCAGCCCCCCTCCTCTTCTGTAAGTCATTAGAGCGAGCAGTGGTGGGAGGCAGTCACATAGGGCTGCAGAGGAAGAGCTGTCACGAGTGGTGCGGGGCAGGTTCCCCTGCTGCCAGGGCTGGAGCAATGCTGCCGTCTCCTCCCTGTCACTCCCTTCCTAGAAGAGTAGGAACTGGTAACACAGCTCTCCGGTTACATACTTCGAAGCTTCTAGACAAACTCATTGCCTTGCGTGAAAAGGGATAGGCCTTTGTGCCCGATATCTTAACCGTGAGGCAGAGACAACATATCAGTCCGTTAAACTCCATGACAGAACTAAAATATACTCAGATTTCCCCAAAACTATTTTTATTTTTCCTTCCTGTTTTCACTCAGATTTATTTTTTTTCCCTTGGTAAAAATAAGAAGATTTCCTCAAATTTCTGGACCTCAGGGCAGCTGTGACTAAGCAGCAGGTACCTGCAGGATCTGGATCTAAGGCCATGGCACATGTACAGATCTGTTGTCAGCTAATACTCATGTCCAACTCACCCAGGATGCCTGCACAGACAGCTTGTGCTCACTCGGCAGTCCTGCTCCTCCTCCTAGGACGCAGAGTACCTTTTCCATGACCCTACCACAGCTAGTCACGTAGGCTCCATAAACATCCCCTACTAAGGATGGTGCCCCTTACTACGCATGGACCAACTTTGGGCTGAATGTATTCACTATTGTCCAAGAAACCTCAAATAACAAGCTGGCAATACAAAGAGATCAGGGGGCTATGGAAGTAAAAGAGTAGTGGTGAGAGGCATTTCAGAATCTGTGTGCATCCTTGCAAAAGCGTTCTGACACATTTCTAGCCATCTGTCCAGTAGCATGGAAATATTATTGATTTTCATATATGGGACTTGTATCCTTTTCCACAGCCTGGTATATTAATAATAGCACACTTCCTGGCACTCAGCTTGAATTTTCAGCACTGCATCTCAGCTAAGTGCCGGTGGGCAGCAGACATACCCCCAGAATTCCACTGCCGGAGATGCTATTCATTCCCTCTGGTGAGGATATATACATCAACTGTTATATACAACAAGCTGAGCTTGGAAAGAAATGGGATGACAATGTAAATAAATAAAAACTAAACACAGAGCTAAATGGGGAGAGTGAGGCATGTCGGAGAACTGAGTTCTAGCCCCTGCTGCAGAGATCTAGCATTCGGCATGAGCAACCAATAAACCCTGTCGATCTTCACTGGCTTTGAACACAAGAACAGTTACAGCTGAAAAACCACCTGAATAGTTGGGCTGTCACACAGAGAGATTTGGAAAACACTCTAGAAAGTATCAGCTTTAGGGTTTTACTGAGATCTCTAGGGTGAGCTAGGAAGAGAGGATTTTTGTCTGGCTAGAGAATAATACTACGTCTCTAAGCATTGTTTCGGTGATCAAGTAATTATTACTTCTGTAAAGCTCACCTGACAGCTGGATCCTCTCATGCAGGGAACTACACAGCAATGGGCAACACCTGTCTTGCAAAATTCCTTGCAAAAAGACACAAGACAGAAAAAGGAAGGCTTGCTATCTTCATTTACCTATGGGAAGCAGAAGCACACCTCCAGCAGTGGGTGAGCCTCTGAACATACCTACAAACATATTGCTAAGTTTTGTTATAAAGAAAGACCTCTTACATCCTTCCAGTCACAGCCCTGAAACCAGAATACGACGGACAATAGGCCAGTCAGTAGAAATACAGAGGCCATGCAGATGTGATGTATTGCCACTGTCAGGAAGACACCTGTGTGCGGTACCAGCACAGCCTCAGAGTGACTGCTCATTAGATTTGTGACAAAAGACTCAAAAGGCTAAAAATACATCAGAAAATAAATTGCCAGATCTACACTGTACACCAGCTGCCCTGTCCAGAGGCAGGCCCAAGCACAGGGTCGCCTGAGAGTCAGCAATGGTATCCATGTCATCTCTGAACCCTTGTTCCATGCCAGCCTCCCCTGCAAATCCCATCTGCCCCTGCACGGGTGATGCTGGGGTCTTCATGAGGAGGAGGTTGGCAGTTTTGTCTGTCCAGCATAGTTTCTTTGATGTCACGACAAGGGCAGATGAGGTAGACAAACATTTCTGGGATAGATGGAGAACGCTGGGGCTAGTCTGTGCTACATACTATACTTAACAATATTTGAAAGCACACATTATCCACCCCTTGGAAATACCAATTGCTGCCACCAAAGGCAGCCCCAAGATGTTGCTGTGAGCAAAGAACATATGGCAAATGCAGCCCTTGGGCATGGGACAGCTCCTACAATGCACCCAGACACAGAGGGTCACTCTGAGTTGACCTATTTTTACTGGGCAAGAAAGCCTTAATAACCTTTCTAGAATAAGAATATTGCCCATAAGCCAACTTTCAACTCAAATTATGCTGGAAAGGGATGAAGAATTTGGCCCATGTCTTTCAGAAAATAGCAAAAAGCAACCTGCAGGTGCCTATGGGATGAGCTAGGGAACAGGCTATATTTTTATACAATGGACTTCATTCAAAAATTCTGTTTCTTAGTTTCCAAGTGAGAAGCAAAGAGCAACAAACTGGCCCTTAGGGCAGGGTTTTTCTTTTTGCATTGTTTTTGTCACAGATCGTTAAAAAAAAATAGCTCTTACCAGACCATTTTCAAAACCACAACATACTCTCATGCGTCACAACATATTCCTACTCTTTCCTCCCCTCTGTGACAGGTATTTAATTGAGCTAAAACTTTGTTTCTACTAAGATGCAAATTTGGAAAAACAAGATCACTGTTGCCTCAGGCTGGGTTAGCTGAAGATAAAAAAGCAACACCTGTTTTAGGTATGGCCATGTTGAAATGCAGGTATTCCTCAGGCAACATACCCATGGTAACCAACTACAAAACTTGTCCTTCTTGTTTGCTTCCTGGAGACTACAGCACAGATATGGATTCAGAAGTCTGTGCGTAACACGCTCTTTTTTTTTTTTTTTTAATAATATTGCCTTGTGAAATGTTGCTCATTATCATTTTTAATGTGACATAGAAGACAGTTTTCCATTTAAGTTGCCCGTTAGTCTGATTAATAACTTATTTTTATTTTACATTTTGTGTTTTATGCTGCCTGCAAGGCAAATATTATCAGTGTTTTCCTACAAGAAGTAAGACAATTCACAGAACACATTTTATGCCCTGAGATCAGAGAAATAAGTTTAGATTTATAATACCCAAGGACTGTGGCTTTTTATGAAGTGTATAAAGAGGGCATGTTTAATTATGTTTTGTTTATATCAGTGCTTTGTCTGCAAAAATAACATGAATTACCATATTTTCCTATCATTGGCAGCTATTTCTAATGATTGATTAAATTTCTTAAGTGCAGAGTGGATTAAATCACAATTCCTTGCAAATAATTTGGGAAATAAAAGATACAACTAACCACCCAATTAAAGCAGGAAAGATCAGAGTCTGACTGCTCGAGGCAGAGTCTTGTCCATCTTTTACAGTGACAACAACCAAAAAAAAAGCAAAATGCTTATTTGAAACTGAAGTAGTAAGTATGGAGAACTAGATCATAAAAGCCGTAGTTTGCCATGTCTACGTGTATTACCAGGAGCGGCCTGACCTGAATCCTTTATCATTTTGCTCGCAGCATCAGGGCTGTCCCATTTGGGCTGCCCACTAAAGCCCCACCGACCTTCTCCCGGTGGGGCAGGACCCTGTGTTCTCCTGCATGTTCTCCTCAACGCCTAGCTACGCTCACCGCCACAGCAGCTTTTTTTTTAAAAAAAAATCAAGGGAATGAAAATTCAGAAGTGCTGGAAGCCTTACACCACCAAAAGGTGGTATTACTGGGCTTTCCGTCTTGGAAAGGAAGGAACACCCCAAAAATATTTTGGTGGGAAAATATGGCAGGGTACCAGCAATGCTGAGGGGAAGGCGGTTGGTGCTTTTCTGGGAGCGAGTGGTGCCCGCTCACAAGGTCAAGACCTGCAGCATCCCGTCCTTCAAAATCCTTTGCTTTGTTTTAGCGGCTTGGTACAACAGCAGCTTTGTTCACCTGCATGTTATCACTGTAAAAATATAATAAAAAAAAATATTGAAAGAGTTTTATTAGAAGCGGGGAGAAATCGTCGGGCTTGTTTTTTAGCCAGGAAAAGGCTTTTTAAGGGCGGCGAACAGAAGTGGTTGCCAAATACCATCTAGTGGTGGTGAGGGAGAGTGCAAGTGCGCGGCACCGCGCAGCCTGCGCGCC
>NW_009595333.1:0-10000 GCF_000690535.1 Cariama cristata | reverse complement strand
GAAAGAAGAAAGAAAGAGAAAGAAAAGAAGGAAGAAAGAAAAAGAGAAAGAGAGAAAAGAAACAGAAGGAAGGAAGGAAAAAGAAAAAAGGGAAGCACTGGAGGAAGGTAGGAAACTCAGGAAGGGAACTGCAGTCTTCCAAAAATGGACTTCTAATGTGATTTTTTTTTCGTATTTCCAAAAACATCTTTTTGAAGCAAGTCATAATAATGTTTCTTTAGAATTTCCTGAAAGAGAACACTGTGAGAACTGCTTGGCACAGCAGCTCCTCTCTTTGATTGATGAAGAATATCCAAACTGTCAAAGGAAAAATTAACTTTGCCTCTTCCTGGTCACTCAACAAGCAGCTGTGTTTGGATTTGCATACTGATTCTGCATGTTGAGAAAATATCTTGAGTTTAAGGAACCTCTAAGCACTGGATATTTCTCTGCCCACTGACCTGTTTCCTGAACACAAACCCCTCCAGACCAGCTGACTTAGGTTCCCAGGGTGTCCAGGACTTCCAAGCCTCTGCAATAGCTTAAGTATAACCTCTCCAAACTGTTCTGTCCCCCATTTTCTATCATATCTTAGCAATTTAGGGACATATGGAAAAGTACTGGAAAGCCAGAATGCCTGCAGGACAATGAGCACTCTTGTCATGATGATTGTGCTGCAGATAACTACGCAAAAGCAGCACGGCCTAGTAACTGTATGAAAGAGAGATGCTAATTTTGCAGGTGTTATAAATCATCTGTTCTTTAGACTTACCAAGTGGAACTAGACAAAAGAAACATGCAGAGCTCTCCAACTTCATATTGGACCATATTATAGTCTGACGTTTAAGCACAGAGCTACCTCTGGGCAGATTCTGAGGTACTTCTTCATAGCACAGCCTTCTCTCCCCAGGAAAATCAACTTCCTGTGTGCTGGGGCACAATGGGGCTCAAATCCCCGCAGGGATCGTTCCACAGATAATCACCACAGCATCTGTAAATAGCAGAATGGCGTAATCTCCTCTGTCTTTTTCTACATTTTTTAAAGAAAATTTGCAGACTTTCATTCTGAGGAGCCTTGTTAGGTTAGTATGTGATACACAAGCTCTGAGATCCCCCTTCTAACCACCCATATCATACAGTCGGAAGCTCCAGAGGAGAGAGCGGGATAGTGGTTCTTTGCTGCTCAGAGGACAGCAGTTCAAAAATGCCAAAAGCAGAACCAGGTAACATTCCCTTTGAAGGAGAGAAAGTTTACCTGACGTGAGCAGTGAAAAGTAGAATTGTGAAAGATCCTTTTAATGTTTATAGAGTACAGTACATACATGTGGGATTGTTATCACCATCTCACCACATGAACTGATCAATCTAGTCCTAGTATCAGACATGTTCTTATTTCAGTGATCGGGATTTAGCCAAGATCTATCTTTAAGCTATCTATCTCTTAGCCAGGATCTTTGATTGGATGGTTGGATCCAGAGGGTGATGGTCAACAACTCAATGTCCAAGTGGAGATCAGTGACAAGTGGTGTCCATCAGGGTCCATACTGGGACCAGTACTGTTTAATGTCTTCATCAATGACATAGTGGGATCGAGTGCATCCTCAGCAAGTTTGCGGAAGACACAAAGATGAGTAGTGCAGTTGACACGGCTGAGGGATGGGATGCCATCTAGAGGGACTCGGACAAGCTTCAGAAGTGGGACCTTGTGAAACTCATGAGGTTCAACAAGGCCAAGGGAAAGGTCCTGCACCTGGGTCAGAGCAACCCCCAGTATCAATACAGGCTGAGGGATGAAGGGATTGAGAACAGCCCTGCAGAGAAGGACTTGGGGGTACTGGTGAATGAAAAGCTGGACAAGAGCTGACAATGTGCGCTTGCAGCCCAGAAAGCCAACCCCGTATCCTGGCTTGCATCAAAAGAAGCATGACCACCAGGTTGAGGGAGGGGATTCTGCCCCTCTGCTCTGCTCTGATAAGACCCCCCCTGCAGTACTGCCTTCAGCTCTGGGGCCCCCAACACAAGAAGGACATGGACCAGTTGGAGCGGGTGTGCAGGAGGGCCACAAAAATGATCCGAGAGCTGGAGCACTTTTCATGTGAAGAAATGCAGAGAGAGTTGAGGTTGTTCAGCCTGGAGAAGAGAAGGCTCCAGGGAGATCTTATTGTGACCTTTCAGTACTTAAAGGAGGTGTATAAGAAAGATGGAGACAAACCTTTTAGCAGGGCCTGCTGTGATAGGATAAGGTGTAATGGTTTTAAACTCAAAGAGGGTAGATATAGATTTAGATTAAATATAAGGAGGAAATTGTTTCCAATGAGTGGGGTGAAACACTGGAACAGGTTTCCCAGAGAGGTAGTAGATGCCCCACCCCTAGAAACATTCAAGGCCAGGTTGGACAGGGCCCTGAGCAACCTGAACTAGTTGAAGATGGCCTTGTTCATTGCAAGGAAAGGTTGGACTAGATGACCTTTAAAGGTCCCTTCCAACACAAACTATTCTATGATTCTATGATTTAATACTATCTGAAGGCTGTTTAGTGATTGTTGCAAAGGTGACTGTTGGTTATGGGGTTGGATCACGAGCACGCAAGCAAAAATTTCAGAGTTGCTCATTAGCTTGGATACGGGTATAGGCAATGGAATTGCCTTGTGCAGCAGAAGAGAAAATAGTGTGGAAGATACTGAGGGACTGCAGGAAAGGGGAAACTGCCAGAGGTTTGCCGGAAGTTTTGATAAGCCTCTAGAGTACTTCTCTTCCCTAAGAAATTTCTTATTTGTCTTTTCTTTTGCTAAGACAGAGACCATTAAAGACAGTTAAGTGCTGAGGTACAGCTTCTTGCAGCATCCATGAGGATTTAGGAAGGAAGAATCTACCCCAAAATGACAGTGTTCAATAAAATATATATAACTCTTTGCATACAGACCGTGAAGTCTTATGTAATTCAATAAAACTTTTCCCGGTCAATAACAATGAATATTTAGAAAAGTAACATATGTTTATATAAGCAAATTCTTCAGATTTCAATACTTGCTTTGTTTATATCTAAACAGCAACTTGAATCAATCTATCCTGTATGAAAAAAGTTTTTAAAAAGCATTCATAGTAAAATAAACTATTTTGAAAGTCTAAAAATGATAATTTTTCTGGAGTAGAATCTAGTTGCCAAGTCTTCAGTTTCAGTTGGTCTTCTATGATATATAATTCAAACATAAGATTTTAAAACAGCAATGAATCAGTACTTATCCATGCAGACAATGAATTATGGTTTATCATCATTATAGTGATCAGGATTGTTTGGAATACCAGAATGGAAAACAAAAGCAGCTAGGCCTTTGATACTTGGTGATTTATCAGTAGTTTTAAAATATCCCAAGAAATGAGAGGGAAGAGTATGGTTGACCATAATAATAATATTCCACGTTTTATTCTTTATGATTTAACATTCTAATACTTGTCTTTTTCAAAGTAGAAGTTCACTTATGAATTTTCTGTGACACAATTCTATGTTCAGATATGCTAAATTAGTTTTATATTCTAGCTTTTGGAATTCTTTTAGTGGGTTTTTTTGAGACAAGGTCTAATACAATGGCTCTGTTCTTCCCGGTGAGATTAAATAGACTTTATTCTTTTAAGTGAGAAGGAAATGTAGTTATCCATAATTTAAACAAAGTGGATATGAGTTTTATTTAAAAACAAATCAGTAATACCCATAAATTCAAAATGAGTCATCTTGTACTTATTCTTCATTTTAATTTCCATTTTATGGAAAATAAATACCCACTGAAAATGCATACTGTAATTGAAGCTTATTTATGATACATCTGACAAAACAAATTCAGAAGATATTGCATTAAATTGTAACATGCACATTAAAACTTTCAGTACCTGTGCTTTTTAAGTTTATTGATCAGTATTATCAAGAAACCTATTTAAATGTCCATTCTATTAATAATTTAAATGGGATATACCATTTAAGGCATGAAACAGGAAAAAAAAGTGTTTCACAATTGTAATACACATCTATTTTTCTAACATCTTTTTGGAAAGCTACATTTTTTTCCTGAAACTGTTCCCCCTTACCACACACGAACTTCTGGATTCTTCTGTCTTAGGTTAATTCCTTATCTTGAATATATCTTAAATGATAAGACAATTTAATGTCTACTAATTTATTATTTATAGCCAGAAAAAAAAAACACCACCACAAAAACACCTCCCCCAAAAAAAACCAAACCAAAAAAACCCCACCAAACCCCCAAGCAAAACAAAATACATACAAATTCATTCTTTCTCATTAAACACAGAAAGTAATCTCTCTGAATTAAGTGAAGGTCTTCCTGCAAAAATATAGAAATGAAGGGCTAAAAACATCTAGGGCTACATGTTTTAATCAAAAATAACAGCCTTCTGAAGGTGGTAAGTTCTGAATTGCTTATCTAAAATTGTAGTATATTTGGCATGGCTACCACCTTGGCATGTCATTGTCACTTTATTGAAATCACTTTAGGTGGTCACAGAATTTCAGATGGTAAAACTTTGAATCCTAGGGCCTCTCAAGCACCAAGGCAGTAAGACAAAGATCTTGTGTTTCTGTGAGTATTTAAATTCCACATAAAAACAGAACTTCAGTTTACTGGGAAACCTGTTGCTCAGCAGCAGGCTACCTAAATATTCTAAATGAGAACCCTAACTAGGGCATGCCCAGTCTAAAGCACTTATCAGAAATTTCACTTCCTCAGAGAGTGCCTAGGGGAGTCTACAAGAAGTCATTCTCCTGTTGAAGCAGTACTTCTGATTCAGAAAGATGGCTGTCAAGAAGGACATAATTTCTTGTATACTGCTAATGGCATTCTCCAGACACTTGGTTCCTAGAAATTCATTAAATTGTGATTGCATAAAATACAAAAATAACATTTTGAACTGGGATGGAACCCATCCTTCCTTCTCTCCAAACACCAAAAATTATAGATATAGAGCCTATTTAACAAGAAAGCTGCTGAATATCCTCACGGCAGTCCTATTTATAGCCTGGCAATAAGGGCTTCTTCCCCTTAAGAAACAACAATTTTAACTTGTGAATCTCCTCAAGCTGAGAAGAATATAATTCTCAAGTGTCCCATTTCCTAGTCATGTGCTTCAATCTGAAGAATATTATACAAAAATATATCACCTCCTCCTTTGTCAAAGAAAAACCTAATAACACAAGATTAAGCAACCACACTCCAAGTGTTATTTACCTCAGCCTTAGTAAAGACTTTGACACTGCTGTCCATAACATCATCATAGACAAATATCATCAGATAAGTGGACAGTGAGGTGGATTAAAGTCTAGTTGAATGACTGGTCCCAGAGGATTGTGATCCAGTTTTGCCTAGAATGGCACAAGGTCCAGTTTGAAGTCAGTCACTAGCGGTGTATCTCAGAGAGATACTGGGGCCAATTGTGTTCAACATTTTCATTAATGAAAGATGGAGTTGGACACTTCTCTGTAGTGTCCAGTAACAGGACAGGAGTCAATGGACACAAATTAAAACAGGTGAAATCCCACCTGAAGACAAGAAAAAACTTTTTTACTGTAAGGGTGATTAAACACTAGCACAGGTTGCCCAGAGAGGTTGTGCAGTCTCCATCCTTGGAGACATTCAAAGCCCAACCCGACAAGGCCCTGGACAAGCCGCTTTAGCTGACCCTGCCTGAACAGGGGGATTGGACTAGATTACCTCAAGAGGTCCCTTTCAACCTAGAATATCGTGTCAGTCTGTGACTCTGTGTGTGTGTGTGTGTGTGTGTGAATATGAGTATACACATACATATACACCTGTGAATGCATGAATGTCAAACTTCCCAAGAACTAACACTTCCTTTTGTGTTATAAACACAGTGCTGGACCAGGTTTTAAAATGATATCTATTATTTTGAATACATTAATTTACAGAAACAGAAAAATTTTATGAAATATTAAATGAAACACCAGGGTTTTCTAGCTAGGTGGGGTCCCAGAAGGAGAAGGTGACATACATATATAATTGCACACCCACATCCACACTATCTTTTCATAATATGGAACACATTTTGTTTACATCTGTTATAACTACTGTATGTTAACTTTTTTCATAGTAAGTAATAAGAACCATTTCTTGAGTTGATTATTGACTGCGGTTAAACTTCTGCTACTGTTTGCAAGCTAAAATTAAACAGGAAAATTTGAGTCCTCTATAGCTGTATATACAAACATATCCATGTGCACACTTTCAGGAGAACTAAATTGCAAACGAGTTCTGAATGGAGACCACCTCTAATTTAACATAAATCCATCTGCCTCTGGAATATCTTGTCCAGACTATGAGTACTTCAGTGTTAACTCTTTCCTTCCTAAGACAACTTTTTCATACATTTATTTGAAAACGTCCAACAAGGTAGCAAACATTTTGTTTGTTGTAACCCTTTCCTACTTTCTGGCTGGTATAAGTAGTGCTTTTCTTCAGCTCTCTGCAACCCAGTTGTATTTATAAGCAGCCAGGACTGATATTCAAAAGACATCTGGACATAGTCCTGGACAACGTGGTCTTGGTGGCTCTGCTTGAGCAGGGGCGCTGAACCATGTGACACTCAGGGGTCCCTTCCAATCTCAACCATTCTGTGATTCTGTGATTCTGTGTATATAGTTAATAATTTCTGTTCTACAGTTTCCTGCCTGTTACAAACTTTTCCCAGGATGTGCTTGGCATGAAGCGAGAGTCTTCACTGTGCTGTGTGAAAAATCTAAATCCTTAGCCAGTGTGAATTTTCCTAGTTACGAGGCAAGTAAATTACACCATTGTAAAGTTGATTTTATAGGGTGAACTTGACTGTTCACTGGTGCCGAGGAGACAAGAGAATTAACCTGCGGCTTTTGGAGAAAAAGAAATTAAAGGTTCACCATTCTGTCAAGAAGAGAGAATGGAAAGGCAAAGAAAAAGACAGCTGGAAGAGTCAGTAAAAAGAACAGTGATTCACCTAAAGAAGTGGTGAAAGTAGACATACATATCACTGAAGAGAGAAAAACCAAGCCAAAATAAACTAGGGAAAACCCCACCTTGTGTATTATGCCCAACAGTGATTTGAGACTGACATCTAGCACCTGGCTGTGTGAATGATCACAAGTAAATAAATCCTTGTGTCAGTTCCCTTGAAGTACACAAACTGAAACCAGTTTGAGACCCGAAATATAGTAATTGTAAGGTTTTCTTAATTTATTTTTCATTATGATGGATTATAGAAGTATTAATTTGGGCATTGTTTTATTTTTACTCCGTACTGTGTCACTCCTACATAAAGAAAAGAAACTCCATAATAATAACTCTATTTATGTTAAATATTCCAGTTCAATCAAGGACTCTCTTAACGTGTAGAAATACTTGGCAAAGCAGTCAGCTTTGGGTGACTGGAGAGGGTGACGAACTCAGCTAATAGCACACCAATTACTAGGACTGGAACAATGTTGTCAGTTTGATAGGAAATTGAGAAATGAAGGAAATTTTTTCCACAGTTCTCAACAAAGACTTTTCATGTAATCATGACCATGTGTCTTGCATGTCCCACTTTGTCATCACCAAAGATGACTGCAGAACACCATGCAGCTGTAATTAATTGGAAGCATTGCCGCTGACCCATTCGAAAAGCTGCAAACTCCGGGTAGTAAAGATTTAGAAGAAGGTAGGAGATTGCAAAAAGGAAAAAAAAACCAAACATTCCCAGAAAGCAGAATTACAGGTATACTGACAATGTCAGTGTGTGACTCCTTGTTGCAGGTGACTGCAGCTGATGTCCCAAGGTGGTTTTGCCATATGGAGTCATGCTTCCTGAAAGGGTTGTAATAGTAGTCACCCATATTCAGTAAGTGATTACTTACATATGTTTTCTTCTAGCCAAGACAACAAGCAGTAAATAGAATTAGGAACACACAAGTAAAAGTGAAGACCCATCAAGTTCAGTCTCCAGATAGAGGCAATGATGTAACGAGATTCTTAATGTTTTTCCCCAAACTATACATGGTAGAGCGCTGTTCCAGAACCTCTCATCTATACCAGTTAAGAGCTTTCATTAATCAAACATTTTCCTGTGTGTTGTTACCTTTTAGCTAGATGATCTTTCCCCCACCCAGTTTTATAATTCCTTCATGTATTTGTACAGCAAATCATATTCTTTCGCAGGCTCCACACTCCTAAACTGAATAAGGCATATAATTTTAAATTTCCTTTGTAAAATCAATTCTTTGTTGTCCTGATTCCTTTACTATCATTTCTCATGTCATATTACGGAGTCTCAAGTTTCTTCACAGTGTGTAATATGTGACTCCACTGCCACTGCTTAAGTCCAAAAGAACATCTAAAAGATATTCTAAAAGAAAAATATCCAAGCCATACCTGTGATCTCTGTCCTCAGTATTGACGATATTTCTCAATTCCCTGTAACTAAAATTTGCAAGTAGTCTTGGCTATTATGCTGAACTCATCACTGAAATTCTTAGCTGACCCCAAGACCACATCTTGAAGAACTCTTTAAGACACCCTTCCAGTCCAATTCATCACAACTTACTGTTTTCCATCCTTTTCAACAGTTTAATACCTATCTTAGTCTCAGGTTAAGCGCTTCCTCATTTCCTTTGTCTATAAAAGCTGTCATTTCACTAAGCATGTTAGACTAATGCCTTTCATAAACACACACCACAGCTTATCTCATTTCCCATTTATTTCCAAATTGTTAATTATTACTTATTCAGTAAATGACATTGCTTTTCACTTCAAAGCTTTTCTATTATGGACTATCTGATCTACAATATGCTAGTACACTGACAAAATTTTTCCTGCAAATTTGTTTTACAAACTACTGATGGAAGATTAAGAGGTTTTGTATGTCCAGATCCTGTTTTTCTCTTTCTTGTACATAGGTAGAGCATTTTCTAATTTTCCACTGACTTAAGGTCATCTTCTATGAGCCTACTATTCTACATGCAATTTTTTACAATTCTGTAGTGCAAAGTATCTGGTCTCACACATTTGGCACGATCAGATTTTTTTTATTTTCTTTCCACTTTAGATATGGTAACTGCCACTTTCATAAAGTCTTTCCCACAGTCTTTTTTCCAATGTCCATCTTTGCATTCACATTTTACTTATAGAAAGAGTTAAATACTTATTTTATTCTTCCATTTAGAAAATTTATCTTAGATGTGTTCCTACAGTATTTCCCATCCCCCCTTTTTTTCACTCCCCACCTCTTATTTTGGAAGCTTTTATTTTCCATATTAGTCTTTCTCAATTCAAATCTCTTTGTTGTCTCTCAAGCACTGACTGCTGAGCACCAAAATACTGCTTTGGAAAATTAGGCCACGACATTTCAGTCCTCCTCTCCCTTCTTTGACATCCTGATTTGGCATAACATTTTGCTACGATAAACAGTCAGACCATGATGTGAATGCCTGGACTCAGTATGAAAAGAATTGTTAGAGAGAGAGATGGTCACTGTGCAGTCACTAACATGTTTAAGATCCTTATGTCTATGCAGTTCTGAAATCACCTTCATGTCCATACACATCATTCAGTCCTTGACATGAGGCAGCTTAATACATATGCAGACATACCCAAACAGATTGGTCTGTGGAAAGGAAGTATTAAGATTAGAATATAAGATGCTCATGACAGTGGACATTCACAGCATGGGTATGAGAGTAGAAGAGATGAGATTCAGACTAGGTCTACCTTGAGAAAGCACAGCCTCTCTCAGGGATGTCTGATTATAAAATACGAATAAACAAAACCTCTCAGAATTTTTAGTATTTATAAATTGAAGAAGTTTTAAAATAAGCTAAAGTAGGCAGTATTGCATTTTCAGTGGAGAATTAAGATAATAAAATTCTTATTTTATTATAAGAACCCAAGATTTCATCCCAGAACGGTTCTGACTAGAAAAAGAGGTGGCTTATAAAGTATCACATTGCTAATCAAAATTATCTACATGTCAAATATGTCAAATCCAATTC
>NW_009595332.1:46375-57537 GCF_000690535.1 Cariama cristata | reverse complement strand
ATAATGATTCTATGATTCTATGATTATCTAGAAGTACTATAGCAGAACAGAAATAGATGTTACTGCATATAAAGAGAGTGGGAGAAAGAAAAGGATGTAATATCTGCTGATTCTTTCCAGGTTCTATCAATAAAAAAGAAAAAATAAGCATCTGATTGCATATATCAAATCAACAAATCTATGTATAGACACAGAAATACATACATGTACATACTTATATATGTATGTATACACACAAACATATAGCCTTATTATTTTCTTAGCCACAATAGGAAATACAAATGAAGCATAATATCAAAGATTCTTCTATATATTTCTTGAATTACAATGGCAAGAGGCCAGTTTGCCTTTGTAGCTAAGAAAATGTGAGTCCAGAGAAGCTTTTCTTGAAGTTGTAGCTTTTACAAAGAATTTCCCAAAGTGAGTTCTACAATATGAAGCCCTCTATTAATGCTTTTGAGACCTCTGTGGCTTTGTCAGACCTGAAACTGCCCCAACATTCAGAAGTTACTGAGATCCGAGGTTTTCTTATTCCATCTTAAAGAAGAAAGTTATGAAGTCCTGAATGCCACTTGCGCTATTTTCCACACCTGCATAAATCTGTTCCAGTTTTTTCTTTAATTCTACAGTATGTAAGAGGACAGGGGAGCTATGAACAAAGAAAAGAGTTGGGTTTCTATTACAGTCTAAATCAAGATACTTGATTATATTGCAAACTAATTGTTCATATTCTGAAACAGTGATGGCTTTGTTTTCCTGACTATTTCAAATGATTTCCTGTCAAATTTATTGTTTTAAGTTAAATGTGATTTCAGTGCATTTATCAGATGTATTCATAGCACTATCAGCTAAAATGCATCAGAATGCTACGCTGTTTGTTGCTTGGGTCTTTTCATGTTTTGGCTTAAAATCTGCAGACAGATGTGTAAACTATCGTGGATCCACTCATAACCTTTACCAGTGAAGAGGTTTACAGCAGTTCTTAAACTTGCATTTAACATTTTGCACTGATTGTGCTATTCCTACAAGCTTTATTCTAAAGACCCTGGACTTTCTCTTTGAAATCACAATGTTGCAGATATTCAGCCATTGCCTCCAGCTGATCACACCCATAATTTAATTTTCCCTCTCTGCTTCAAATCTCCCTGTTAACACCTTTTTAATAATTCTGAATGATACCAGCATCCTAGCTTCATCATCTGGCCACTCTTGTCAACTCAGAGCTTCCTCTAGATCTTTAAATTCAAATCATGCTTCACAGAAATGCATCCTCTATCACCAAACTACACTATAAGGCAGGATGCAAAAGTCTTTGAGCCTAGTCCAACCTCTCATGCATTTTTAAATATCTCTCTCTCTCTCTCTTTAAAAAAGATTGCTAAAATATTTAAGTAAGGAAATTTGATAGCCTTCCAAACCCTATTTCCCCACTGTTTTAATATCTTTGCAGCCAGATGAAAGTTTTTCCTAATATTCAAATCAGAAAATGTACCGGGTCCCTTATTACCCTTTCCTATGGCAAAAGATTGGATTTCTCTAGAATGGTCTTCTACATATTGGATGACAGCTCTTATGTCTCCATACAATCTTCTCCACTTTTGAGCAAACAAGCCTAATTATTTTAATCTTTTTTTCATAGGCCATTCATGTTATTCACAACTGCACTACCTCTCACTGGTCTACAGCTTTCTTAAGGCAGATGTGCTCAAAAGAGGGACACAAAATTCTAGCTGAGATCTTAATAGCAGTGAATGTAGATGAAATAATAGCCTCCTTATGAAGTGTCTCTGTTAATTTAGCAAAGGATTAGATTTGTCTCCTTTAAAAACACATCACACTGTTAATTTATACGGAAGTCATGATGCATTATAACCTTCAGACATTTTTATTCCTTACTGATGCCCAGTAATTTATTTTTTCATGTATTTGTTATATTTCTTCCCACTGAAAGCAGAGTTTTGTTCTTGTCTTTACTGGATTTATCTTGTTGGTTTTAGACATCATCCCATTTGTAGCTGTATTAGGAATTCTAACCCTGCTCTTCACAGTATTTGCAATTCTTCTTAGCCCTCTTCATCTTCAGTTTCATACCTGTACCCCCTCTATCAATGTCTGTAATGAAAATACTGGGATCTCACTGAAAGTATCCCAGGCTATAAATTATCCTGCTGCTTCTTCAATCCTGCAGGACTTTTCTTGTCCTCCATAGAGTCTCAAAATAGCCACATACAGGTCAAAGACTATTTTGGATGGATCTTTAAGTGCTCTCATCCAATGTTTCATCATGACCTACTAAATGAAAATATTCATCTTTTCCTAATAGTCTCTAGCCTAGTCTAGCCTTATTCATACTGAAAATTAGCTTTTTTTTTTTTATTAATGCGATTAAGCCTCTGTTTACCATAATTGTAGAAGGGACAACGAGAATTAATGTGCCACAGATTGCTCAATAAACATCAGGCAACAGTGAAAGGACTTTTCAGGGATGATTAAAACCAATATAACCTAACATAACTTAATTACAAAGGTGTGCAATTCCATGTCTCTCCATTTTTGTGATTTCCATGAAGTCCAATGGCTGCTTATTCCCCACTTCTCCTTCCTCAGAAGACTGCGTAACTATAAGTCTCTTGATTCTGGGCTGCGGTTTCACCTGTATTTCTCTGCCAAAAAAATTCTCATCCATTTACTCAAAAGTTTCTGAAAACAGATGTAAACTTGATTAAGGAATTACTATGGTAAAAATCAAATATCTCCCAGGCTTAATTTTTATTAAGATTGAGGAAACTTTCCAGGTCATCTCATGGCCACATGAATAGCCGGGCTAGTACAATTCAAAGGGTGGATATGGGACAGGAAGGAGCAACAGTGAACAAATGCCACTTAAATCACTGTAAACAACATTGTCATGGAATACTAACCCCTTCCCTTTTTTAGCAGTCTAGTACTTGAGACAGGACATTTACAACAATTGCACTTGATTCAGCCAGGTTTCCTTCATAGCCAGAGGAGAAAAATAGGCATTTCTAGGTCACAATTTTTATCATCAGAAAAGAGGCATATGAAAAGGGTCAAACTAATACATCTTAAAAGTACCTATTTCTTTCCATTCATATCACAATTGATCTGATCTAAAGTGGGTTTGCAGCAGGCGTGCTTATGGCAGTGCCTCCACTAGCAAAGCGCCTTCTCTGTTTGAAGAGAGAGTACCAGAGCTTGCATTGCAGTTCTGACTGAAAGCATTCATGCAATACATATAAAAACATACTAAAAAAAAAAAATATTATTTTTTATGATTCTGCTGGTAACCTTAAACTAATGTGATATTCATATGCATGTAGTTCTAGAACTTTCCAAGTTTACACATTTATTTCATGGGGTTTTTTTAACTTTTGTCTGAAGTTAGGAATCATCAAAACTTTTTGCTTCTTCAGTCACTGGTTAAATTATTTAAAAATCTCACTGATTTACACCATTATTCAGTTTTTAATAGTGCTTTAACTGAACAATTAGTATTTCTATAATCAAATTTGTGCCAAACTACTGCATATAAACATAAGGCATTTAAGATAACTACATTCCAAGCATTCAGTATGGTTCAGTTCAGTTCACTGGCCTCAGTGGCTATTCAACTAACAGATTTCAGTGCACACGAATTAAAAAACAAAAAATAAATTCATAATTAATCAGAGAAAAGAGCAGCAGTTTTCAAATTTGCATTTCTCTCAAAAGCCTTTTCCCAGCTACAGAACAAATTTTAACTTTTCCGGATTGTACCCCAAAACACAGAAAGACTAAGATGAAATGTTCTCTTTTTTTCTCTGTTAATACAATATTCCTCATGTTTTTATGAACAAAAAAATCCTGTAGTTGCTATCCTAGGAAGTCTTAGAAAATATAAATGTAGCAACCAGCAGAGCTAGTAAAAAATTTAAAAGCAGGTAAGTCCTGTCCTCTAAAAATTTAAGTTTTGTGCAAGGAAATTCGAAACTACAGTTTTAATATGAAAAGAAAAATTAAACGTTTTTTCCAATTTAACCTATTTTATTTTTGTCCATTCAATTTAAGTATTTTATTTCATATGACTTTGTGAGTCAGAGCCTGCCTGACTTGGTAAGAGCTGAGGGTGGAAATTTCAGTATCATGATGCCTGAAATTATATTCCCTTTCTTCATCTCATATTGTGGAAACTGATATAATTTCAATTCTTCACATATCGTAACATTTTTATCATTTTTATTCTGTTATGTCAACAGGTTTATTTTTAATTTGACAGTGAATTGTCACACTTGATCTAATGAAGTCTTTTGGATGAATTCTAATTCAGATGCCTCCTTCCTCACCTCTATCAGCTAGTCTCATGAGCTGGACTTCCTTCATAATGACAGTGCTTACCACAGCTTCTCTTGAAAATCCCATCGCATGTGCATTATAGGAAATATATTCCTAGGGGAGATCATAACATAGAGGTAATTTTCAAACTATTACAAACCCTGTGAAAACCCAATCTTTGACAAGGCTGAATGAAATCTGAAGAGTAAAAGGAAAGCACTAATAATCTGAATATCATTATCATTCTTGTATGACATACTTGAGTTACTTTTCCACGTAATGTATATACTTTTATATGTTCAGCACTTTATGTACCCTTTCATCACATATGATAAATAGCCCAGCATGTCTGTTTCAGTAAAATGCATAGTAGAGAGGAGCTTACTAAATGTTACATAGATATGCAGGTTGGATTTATGTTCTGTTTTATAACTACCGGTTGTAATGGTATATACTTCATGTGCAAAACAACATCCACCCCCATAAAAATCAAGGTTTTTCTGCTTATTCTTAATGCATCTAATGCAATAAGAGGAATTTTGCAGAATCTAAAATATAGAAAAAAACTGTGTTCCTTTTCACAAATTTGTCATGTTTTGACTATGGGGAGGGAAAGGCTGAATAGTCATAACTGGATTTAAAACAACTTTGTACAGCATCATTATGGTAATAAACAGATCTCTCTCTGCATCTGGAGCAGTACTCACACTCAAATTTAAAACAAAGAGATACATACCTAATTACTAATGCTACGCAGTTACCAGTGCTATGCTCTGCCACATTTCACCATGCCACAGTGCCAGAGATGTTCAGTACTACCCAGACTTGTAGTGGGAAACCAAACCAAACCCAACCCAAAACTGGAGGAGTTCTCACAATGTGATGAGTCAGCAGTTACACAGGCCACGGTATTAAGTAATCAGTGCTGTAGCATCATCACTCCGTGACGGCCCCTTGCAAGGGTGGAAATTTACTGAAGTCCCACCTTAGTCCAAAGTTTGACTCTGTCTTCGTTTTCCTATGAATGTAAGTCTTGGATCCCTAATTTCTGATTAACTTATAAAAACAATTTATGATCGTTTGTGAAGTAGCAAGTTAAGTTGCATTCTGCTGAAATAATGATTACTCCGTTCCCTCTTTCGTCTGCTGATGAATGGGAACGCTCTGCTTCAACCAAAAGGGATCTTATTTTACAGTAAATCCTATTTTTCTGAAAAACAAAAGCTACAGGGATGTTAGGATTTCTAACGTGCATAAAATTAAATCAACTTTGAGTAATTTTAGTTTTAATAAACAGGCTTCCAAAAAAAGGAGAAATTGAAAACATTAATAAGTGTAGCATTCTCTGAAGAGCTTAGTGATGTTCTGTCTATGCCACCGTAAAAACAAAATCAGCTTCTAAAAGAACGCTTCTCTATTTTTCAAGATTCATTTTAATGTAGGAAATGGAATTTTCTCCTTAAACAACAGAGCAAAATGAGGATCAAGAGACTCTAAAATGGAATTTTAACATGTCTAAAGTAAATTTCATAAAATTACTTTAAATTAACAAAGACCACAGGTGAGAAGTTAAAGAACAAAACAGAGAATTCAGTCACAGATTGAAGTAAAAATGCTGAGTAGTATTAAATAAAGAGAGGACACTATTACATTTAGTACTTGCAAATAGAAAGCTAAAAATATCAATTTTCTGGTAGCTAGCTATTCAGGAAGAAACATGAATTCAGATGCTAAGCTGGAGATTAAGCAAGTCAAAATCACACAGCAAATAGGACAAAAAATACTTCATTTGGAACTGAAATTGGTAGAGTTAGATGCAGGACTCAGCAGCCCTGGTTGATGGGTTACCTCATAACATCCTTAGTAAACACTCTGCATTTCCAAGTATTTGACCTGTTCCTGGTAATGAAATAGTTCAACTTCCATAATATTAACAAGAAAAAGTGCAGAAAGCAATGTCAAAACCAAAACAAACTAAAATCACAGCAATTGAAGAATATCAGTATCTGTGATAATAGATAATATTGACACGATGTGCTAAGTCCACTGATTATTGTACAAAGTCTGTCCTTACTGCAAAATGACACAATAAAGTGATTAACTGAAAGACTTCACGGCTAAAAATAGTAAGTATGAAGACTACGAAGTCTAAATAAATCAGTCTTTCTGGGGGAAAATGCACTCAGAAAGATGTTTCAGAAGCAAATTAAAAACATGAATCTGAGCCTTAGAGTTCAAGTTTCTAGGTAACTTTGGAAAATGACACATAAGTTACCTCGGTATCATTAATATATTTTATTGATCTTAAACTCACTGAAATGCATTCATTCATTGCCTTAAATACATTCAGAAACAGAGGCTGGAACATACTTTTTTCCCCTTGGGATAAGTAGTACAAAAATGTATGAAAGCAGCATGTATTAAAGTGGACGTTTTGAGTTACATGGTAAATACATTATCGCCAGAAAAGGATTAAGGAAAACAAACAGGAACAAGAAAACACATTTACATTTTGTATTTGTGTGGTTATAAAAACTGCAGGAACTGGCAAGTAGCAACTAATTGGAATGCAACATGATGTTTTGGTAAACTGCAATCGGAATAAATAAAATTTATAAAGTGGTGACCTCCCTGTGCCATTCCTGGTTCACAAGATTTTTATTAATGATATTTTCCTCTTGGATGAGGAAGCTGGGGCTAAGACTGCCAGACCAAGGGTCCCTTTTCAATGAGGGAGCTAGCTGAATGTTTGGGAAGCCTGATCTGGGTTATGATTTTTCAAAAGTTTATGAATGGAACAGATTTTGTCAAATATGCTTAAGCACTTCCCAATGAAATAAACACAACATTTGCTGCCAACTCCAAGCACTCCCAAACCGCTGGGAGGGAAAGGCAAAATTGAGAGCATCTATGAATAAGATCATGGGTAATTACAAACAGGGTCCACTTAAAAAGAAAACAATACATAATTAATACGGATTTTAGGAAAGCTTTTGTGTATGCAGAGAAACAAAAACATATTCTGTAAATAGCTAAAAAGATATGAAATAATAAACACACTTTGGAATCCAAGTTTAAAGTGGTATAAATAAAAGGTGCTAGTCCGTGAATAACAGAATCACGTATTTCAGGGTAACAATAAAGGACTATAAGAAAGTAAAAAATAGGGATCTATCGGCTTAACAGCTTTTCTATTGTGGCTGAACTGAAATCATCAATATTCTGATTTTATTCTCAGTTGACAAATTGCCTTGGCTGACTTGCAGAAAAAGTGGAAGCAGATTTTAGAATGTTTTTTTTAAAATGGGAAACCATTCATCTCCAGTGGTGTGAATGAATGACGCTGTGTTGTGTACACCAATGGCTCTTGGACTTTTTACACTAATACTTTCACCTCTGAACATTTTCTGTCAACCACCTTACATTTCCATGTCAAATTTAAACACAGCGCAGACAACGCAAAGAAAGGAAAAGATACGGCTCTGAAGACCTGTTACAAGACATTTCCCAATGTGGACCACTCTCTATTGAGTGAAGTGTCTCTAGATTCAGACTGGAAGCGCTGGATCAGAGATCTGAAGTGAGCAGTGCTTCATCCTTTACAGGTCAGATCAGTCAGGTGGAGGGAATCATTGCCTGCAACTGTTCTTCTGCACAAAAGTGCACGAACTAAGGCACAGCTGCTGTCTGCCTGCCTGAGACTTCAGGATCTGGCCCATATGGTTTGTTTCTATCTGTTTCCTCATTTTGCCTTACTGTCATTTTCTAAGAAGGATAGTGCTAATATCATATTGCACCATATTATGA
Source organism: Cariama cristata (assembly GCF_000690535.1). Lineage (NCBI taxonomy): Eukaryota > Metazoa > Chordata > Aves > Cariamiformes > Cariamidae > Cariama > Cariama cristata. Next base: position 49,398 of record NW_009595332.1, on the reverse strand, counting down.
ATCACAGATAAGCATATGACTATTTATTTTCGTGTTACTCATTTCTGTTTTGTTTCTCGAACAGGCAGAATAAGGAAATTTACAGGCATGCTGCTTCTGTATAGACTAGAGGACACACCAAGAGAAAATGCTATGTATACACACACAGAATCTCATTGTCATGAGCTTATTGGGCAGCAGCCAGTTTATTCATCAAAGCACTCAGCTTTACATCTTTTTAAAATATTCTATATGGAACAATAAAACAGCAAGACATTTGGAACAGATAGCTAACTGTTATCTTTTTTTTTTTTTTTGGAGGGGGGGCTAGCAGATTTACAACTATGTTTAGAAAATGTCTATCTGTTCTAGGATGCAGAAGAGGATAAATGAATTGTGTCCCATACTTGAAAAACTCAGAAGTTTCCAACATATTGTGGTGAAAACCTTGAAAGGTACCTGTAATATCTTATGGATAAAATTTATGCTGCCATTTTGTTTGTTTCCTTTTATGTTCTTTGCCACATGGAGGTGATAAGAGACTAGTTCCCCACAGAAAGCTGACAAATATTTCTGATAGCCCTCGCTTGGACAGCTGATACTAAGAAGTACTGTGCAACGGTCAGTTCCACGGCAGTCTCCCTGAACACACAAGGTTGTCTGTCTGGTGCTGCTATGAGAGACATTACTTGTAATCTCCATAATCTCTGTGGGAGATAAAGAGAAACAAAGAGCTCTGGATTAACTAAGGAAACAAGACTATACATACGGACTGTTGCATTAACACACATTTTCTTATGTTGAGTATTTTCTGTTGAGATAATGTACATCTTTGAAGAGGCTGATTTGTGCTATTGTGTTCACAGGTCACAGCTCCCAACAGTAAGTCTTGTAGGACAGTCACAGAATCACAGAATCAATTTGGTTGGAAGAGAGCTCTGGGATCATCGAGTCCAACCTTTGCCCTAACACCACCATGTCAACTAGACCATGGCACTAAGTGCCACGTCCAGTCTTTTCTTAAAGACCTCTAGGGATGGGGACTCCACCACCTCCCTCGGCAGCCCATTCCAATGCCTAACGACCCCTTCTGTGAAGAAATGCCTCCTAATTTCTAGCCTGAACTTCTCCTGGTGCAGTTTCAGACTATGCCCTCTTGTGCTGTCACTGGTTGCCTGGGAGAAGAAGCTGACCCCCACCTCGCTACAACCTCCTTTCAGGTCGTTGTAGAGAGCGATCAGGTCTCAGTCTCCTTTTCTCCAGACTAAACACCCCCAGCTCCTTCAGCCGCTCCCCATCAGACTTGTGCTCCAGACCCTTCACCACCTTCATTGCCCATCTCTGGACACGCTCCAGCATCTCAAGGTCTTTCTTGAAGTGTGGGGCCCAGAACTGGACACAGTACTCGAGGTGCGGCCTCACCAGTGCCAAGTACAGGGGGAGTACAGTCAAACCCATTCAGGCACACAGGACTACCATGTACCTAAAGTTTCTCTCTCATACGGTCCAGTCTAACAAATGGAAGAACTGGAGAGTTAGAGAAGGAATAAGACGCTGAAGTTCTGCTGCCCAATAACCTGTCTGGCCTACCACCACTGTCTCAGACAGCTGAAGGTATTCTGCAATCCTGAGTCACATCTGCCAGCCCAATTACTTGCAGATAATTCGGATCCCTAAGGAACCTCAAATAGCACAAGATGCCTTTGTTTGGAGATCCTCACCAGTGGAGTCTAGAGAGCAAATTAGTTGACAGGATGGTAGCTGTCTATTCTTGAATGACCTGAAGAGCTCTCCAAAGTTTGCTGACCTGTGTCACCTAGATCTGTATTGACTACAACAAGAACTTAGAGAACTTCTCTGAGTTATATGTGAAAGAGAGATCTGTTTTTATATGAACATTCTAAACTAACATCATACATCTGAATTTGGACATTGAACTGGATCTCAATCCATGCATCACTGTGGTAAGTAACATCACAAGAGGGAAATGACGCACCCAACTTGTTTGTTTGTTCTGCAGAAATCGGCTTGCTCCCTGCTGTTTTCACAGTATACAGAGAGGCAGAAAGTATCAAACCAAAAACCAAAACCAAAACACTGCATTTTAATGTCTAATGAGAATCAGCAAATTTGAGTGATAAAAGCAAAAAAGCTTTCAAAATGAAAAGCTCTCTGAAGCAAATTTTCCAGGGTACCCAGTCGGAAAAATGTTCCCAGCTGTTTTCTTCCTTATTAATATGACTAGTCACAAGGTGGATAAAAAGGGGAAATGGTATGTTACCATAAATCCATGCAGACAACAATGAATTGCAAGGTTTTACAGAACATCTCTCTTAGATCAGCGTTTCATAACAACAGAACAGCATCAGTGACCACTTCTCAGATTTAAAAAGATTAGGCACTGACCTGGGCAAACTGACCTGGCTAAGAACATGTCATAAAATAGTGGGAATAAAAACATTCCACCTTTTGGTTAGTAGTCCAATGAACAAGTCTACTATCCAGGCTCCTCTCATACAGTTCAATATCGACCCATCCTGTCACAAGACATCAGTTGGGAGAAATTACTGAAAAAAGGAGAAAACACTCCTTTTTTTCACCATTAATGCCAAATACATGAAGGTAACTGGAAGGCTGAACACCACCTTTGATTTTTGTCTGGAAAATGTTCCTCACAGAAATGAAAGTCAAAAACCTAATTAAATTTTCTTCACAATACTTGCCTAACAATGATTCACTCAGGCCTTTTTGTTTTCAAATTGCTTTGCAAACAGTAACTAATTAGTAAAAGATGAAGAACAGCATTTAAAGTAACGAAACTGGGATGAAAATGAAACAAACAAACAAAAAGATACCTTTTTCTGCAGTCATAGCATCTAACAAACAGAGGTGATTTTTACACTCAATGCCTAATGATTACAAATTACCATGTATCAGCAATCAAACAGCTTTCTCTACTGGATCATAGCAGCTACTGGGAAAATACAGAGAGCAGACTTTCCAGATATAGTTTACATGTCCTCCATAAGGTATTTCTGATTGGT
>NW_009595332.1:28695-46344 GCF_000690535.1 Cariama cristata | reverse complement strand
TTTCCCTACTTCCTTAGTAACAGTTAGTCACGTTTTTCGATTTATCATGTGATCTGATTATTATCAATTTTCAGCTACTTGGAGGAAAATGGCTGCTACGGTATTACAAATTATATAAAATCATAGGGTTTAGAAGACCTCACAGACAGAACTAAAAACAATTATATGAAAATATATTTAACGAAGTTTATATTTTAATGTATATTCACAAAGCCCAAAGACAGAACACACTTAGAAAGACGCAGAGGTTTACAACCATATTTTATATATAGCAAAGCAATTTTCATAGACACAAACATTAAATCACACATTGTAGCAAAAGAGATACTAAAATGTGTCTGAAATGGATTTTTAAATTAAATATTGTAGTCAAAAGGCTACAGAAACAATATTTTGTCATTTCTTCTCAGTGAAAAAAAATCACTGATTAATACATTTTATTGATAAAGCCTTCCAGTCCCCTCAAGATCCCAATTATGCACTTCTTTGCTAAATAAAACTTGAAATAAAACTCACAGTTAATAAAACACACTACAAAAACTGCAAAACGGAATTGTTACTAGCATCATGCTTCTATCACATAACACAAGGATTTCAAAGTAGTTTCATATAAATGATTCACATGTTGGGTACTTCTAGTTTGATTTTGGTGCTCCAATATAACAGATACAGTACAATATATATTATGTTCACATAATCAGTAAGAAATTTTGTGTATCATCATCTGCACCAAATCAAGAAAATTCTAAAAAAAATCAGTTTTGTGACATAGTGTAATTTGATTGTTTGCCCATTTTAGCAACTGATTGGAACATTGTGGACACAGAACTGTGGATCACAAGTCATTGTGCCAAAAACATATTGAAAATGCTCATCCACTCATTAAGAAATGGACCATTTTCCTGATTTGCCCTTAAAATTATTTCAGCTCCATTCTGCTTTTAGTAACCATTTTGGTGCCCATTTTAAGCACATGAAACCCGAGTTTCTTGAGTTTACACCTAATACACATTGCAACTTGGCACTGCCTCACTTGGCTGACCTATTACCTTCTTATGACCATCTAGTGCAATATGTGCCTTCCGAAAATGGTTGGTAGGAAAATGCAAAGAAATTATACAAGAAAAGAGTGCTTAAAAGCAATACTCTTCTCTCTGGTTCGTACAGCTTTTCATTTCACTTAAGCACAGAATGCTTTTTCCTGCGCTGAACCACTACAGTGTCTCTCTTACTGTATTTTTCAGGAAGCAAAATAAATTCCTAGGTACTAAAATAAGAGAAAGACTGACGTTATTTTTTCAATGAGCTTTGGAAAGAAAAAAATATTTTTCACTGCAACCTAGAATATTCTGGAGGGGATACAGCACAACAGAGATTGCAGAATTTATAGTATTTTCCTGCAGCACATTACTTTAGGGCCAGAAGAAGAAAACGACACATTGAGATGATGAATTACTGATTATTTTAACATAGGCATAGCAGAGATGGGTATTTCCTTTACTGAACTCCCACGACACACTTCCCCGCAGCATGCAGGGTCTAAACAGCATCTGAATGAAGGGTTATAGCAGTCATTCTGTAAGCACTACACTGATCCTGCTCCTACCAGAACTAGTGGCCAAGTTGCCGCCAAGTACAAGTTCAGGGGGTGCACGTTCACATACAGCTGCACGGCCATGTGTGAGCAGTGTGGTCTCACAAAGACTGAAATACTACCCTTACAAAATCAGAACTGATAGTTCTCCCAAATGTTGTTTAGGAATTACTCTGGGTTGCTCAGTAAATATAGGGGGGATGTGGGGGACACAACACTGCTGTCCTTTATCTGTCTCTAATTGCTCTGCCCAATTGGAAGGCTGAAACAGCAATGATTTCTACACCAAATATGAAAGGTTATTTCTGTTACATTCAATTTTGTGAAGGTTTTGAGGTGAGTCAGCAGAGCGATCAAAATGCCAAGGGATGCAGTGGTGGTAGAGACTAGATGCAACCTAAACAAGCAACAGGACATTAAGAAAAGGGAAAAGGAAGAATGGGTAACTATGAGAGACGACTGCGTCTTGATGCTCAATTTCTAACACATCCAGGGAATAAGGATTTCGTACAACTTCTGTAAAGAAAGAAGACTCCATCAGTGACACCTGATTTATCTTCAGTTCCTTCTGGTGATGGAGACAATTTTTAGCATCCAAATTTCTACTTGACTTATGTAATGTTGGTTAACATTTAAATGTATGATGGAAGTGTTAGTGAATATGTATTATCAATAAAAATTACCATTGCTGTAAATCGTTTTTTAAAAACTGATCTCGGTGCTAACAAATGGAGACTACAACACTGATGGACATTTGGAACTAAAAATTACTAACATGCACGGTTACTTTGCCACAATTTCTTTGTGCATCCCAACCTATAAATGCATATATGTATTTCAATTAAAGGAAGGATACTCCCTCACTACCACATTCTCCTTCACTTGTTTCTACACTGAAATTAAAAGAAGGAAAAGGTCAAAAATATTCAGTGTGTGACTCCAGCCTGTCTGGGTATCTGTATCAGTATCTACTAGTCAGTATCTACTTCTTTGTCAGTGAGCATTACTTATGAACAAAATTGATCCCTTCTTGAAAATTATGCCAATTTTGTGGCATAAATAATGGAATAAGAACTCATCTTCAAATTCAGAAGTTTCACAAGTTAGAAGAATATTAAAACCCTCATATATCAGATTTCTCACAATTATAAAATCACATAAGTTAAGATAAACTTGATTTAACTTGGTACATTTATTTATTTTAAAAACTATTCATTGTGGGGTTTTGTGCTCATTCAACCAGTTTGTTGTTACATTTGTAATAGAAATACAGTCATTTAGAATTTTTTTTTTTTTTCCTTTCTTCACTGTCACTCACTATTTACCATTTTGCTGGTCAGAAAAGAAACCTTTGCAATATCTGCTGTCAAAATGAAACAACTGTACCAAAAAATTATACTGGCCAAACTGTAACAAATAGTGTCTATAAGCCATATCTGTGCTCCAGCTGATTGCTTAATCGTCATCCTCAGTAAGCATCGTCCACACTACTTCAAAAGTAAACATGGTTCTTGCTTTGGAAAGATAAAGGGTAGAGAATGAGAAATTGCAATCTCATTAAAAGTAATAGGTAACGTGATAATTTTTAGTAAAACAGGAAAAAAATACATCAAACCTGTTCCTCTTTAACCAATCTAAGTGAGAAGATCACCACCATAAGTAGACTTGCACTGTGTCCAAGTGTCAGTGCAACTAAAGAGGTTTCTTCCCTTACAGAATCTTCCCATAACAAGAAAACAAAATATTTTCTTATTATTTCCCAAGGAAAGCTCTGAATTTCAAAAGAAAAGTTCATAAATTAAGTATTCTAAACCCAAATTTATATAGTTTTATTCTAATATGCTTCTCACTATAAAAAGAATAATTCTTGGCCCAATCTATTTGAATAAATTTGAATAAATCGATTCTTGTCTCTCCTGTTTAAATCCCTAAGTGCTTCTTTTTCACCATAGCTGTGCACAGAGCCCTAGTTCTGGACTATGACATCACTATACCTAACAAAAATAGAATACAAAGATCTCTGCCACAAAGTAATGAATCTAAACACAAATTTTTAAAGATAGCAATTCATCGTTTTGGCATTTACTGCTAAAAGACAGTATAAACTGCCTAATGAATTAAAACCAAAACCCACTGTTTTAACTATTGGGGTGAACCTCTTCTCAATACCCCACTCTCTGTTTCCCATTCTATCTTGCAATGCAATTTTTGATTCATGAGCAGTTTAAATACAACTACATTAAAAGAAGTGTTGTCATACTAAGTTGAAGGTTTAAAGTGTTGCAATTCTGGGAGTTTGAGAGAGACAAAGAGAGACTGAAGTGCTGGGAAACAAAAAATTCCACCTTAGTGGCACTTCCTGTTAAGTCAGTAAAATCAGTTCTAGCTCAATAACCACCATGGCCTTCTGCTGCAGATACTACATAGCCAAAATGTGGGTAGTACCTCATAAAGCACAAAAACGTTTGAGTTACTGCCTGTATAATTCTGCATTTATGACTTCATAGAATGCTACAAATGTCCAGGATGACTCCAAAGAGTGCAGTGGACCAGAGGCAACAGGCACAAATTTAAATGCAGGAAATTCCATTTAATCATAAGCCAAAATCTTTTTACTGTGAGTATTGTTGAACACTGGCACAAGTTGCCCAGAGAAGTTGTGGAGTCTTCCTCCTTGGAGATGTTCAAAATCCAAGTGGAGATGTCTCTGAGCAACCTGCTCCAGTGACCCTGCTGAAGCAGAAGGGTTGGACACGATGACCTCCAGAGGTGCCTTCCAGCCTCAGCAATTCTGTGATTCTGTGTGAGAAGGGATCTAACATACAGAATAAAAGACTGAGTCTAGCAAACTCTTCTGCAATCAATGTCTTTTTTTTAAACATAAGTGAACATGGGGAATTCAAGGAAAGCACTCACATACAACAAATTACTTACAGGTGTTAATTTTTTGCAGGATGAGGATAGGTTTGGGGCTTCTAGATGGATATTGAAAACAATGTGATACTGACTTACAAAAGAATTTCTCTCAGGACAACCTGCAATTCCAGAAGTGGAACAAATTAATAAGATAACCATTCTACAAAAAGAAATTGATCCCTTGTCACAGTGTAAATCGGAAATAACTTCATACAAGTCAGTTAAGATAAACAACTGTGAAACTGGGTTAGCGTTAAGCATCTTTCTGCAGTGCAGAAATTGTCTCATTGACACCCAACTCAGTGCTCAATGTAACATGGATCTTTTAAAGCTCTGGAAGCACAACTGACCTGTCTCCAAGAAAATTATACCCCAGTATTGGGATCAGCTCAGGGGCTTGCTTCCCATCTGGTGGATTTAAATACGTTTGCAGTCCAGATAAAAGGGAGAAGGCTAAATGCATGCCTCTAAGGACAGGGTACTCCCAGAAGTGCAGGTCTTACAGCATCTTCCTGTAGAGATGGCTGAAGAACAATTGATGCTGCCTGAGTGACAGGAAGATAAAGTTTTTCTGCTGTTGTGTTTCACTGCTTAGAGGTGCCTGACTCTTTTGCTAGATGGGAAATGAGAATTGATTGTAGATTCCACATTAGGTGGCTGACTCCCTGTGGAAATACACTAGAGGCAAGACCAGCCTTGCACCATCTCTTTCCCAGTGTTATTCCCTGCTGTCTGATCTCAGTGACCACTCCAAAAGAAAGAACTGTGGAAGGATGGTTATCCTGCTTTTTCTGTCATCTCTTTCTTGTATTTACCATAACAAAAAGGTTGATCTTTAAGGCAGAAACTAAGCCTATATTTGTACAGTTTCAAAAGTGTAACCCACTGTCAGGTATGCCAAAATAAACGTGAGTTCAGCACCTAGTTTATTTACCGTCAGTCAGTGGGGAAAGGGGGAAAACATAGTGTTTACAGATACGCAAGATCTCAAAAAATGAATACTGATGTAAATCATGTCACATCAGTGCTCTGGGAAAATGCTGCTAAGAAAAATGAGAGTAAAAACCAAAGCAACATCAGTAACAGATGCATCATACTGTGTAGAAAAGAAAAAATGAAATAAGGATCTCTTTTTGCTCATGGTTTTAAGAGTGAAATCCTTTCACCTTACTTAAAATCACAAGATGAATGGAAAAAACTATAAAATCAACGCTACAGAGATAATTATTTTATTTCATTTTGTACTTACATATACCCTTCAATGATTTATCTAATTCTTTAGGCAATGAGAATATTTGTTGCAAGTTGCTTATCTCACCAATATGAAATGGAAGCAAGACTTATGCCCTTGAGACATGAATAATAATAATATTGAACATCTGACTCAGTCCATGAGGGTAGTAATTTGGGTAAGATTAAAGAAATAAAATCAGAATTCATAAAGCACTGAGAGAACAACAGAGAACTCAGCTATGTAGTCTACAAAATATGCTTCATGCTTCTATGCAGATTTCAGTTTAGCTCTCAGTTATTTAGCACACGGAAGTCTTAAAAAAAACCTCGGTGTAGTACAGCTGTGGGGTCACTGAAAAGCTGAGGGCTACATTACATAAACACTGGCTATAACATGAAAGAGCAGGTCCTGATGTCCCTCCAGTACTTTTTATGAGTTATCTCTTGAGGATCTTAGAAACCTGGACTCTTTCTCTGCCTGGGGAATTATAAGTGACCCAAAGTGTATAGAGTGTGTGCTTCTCCTGACAGAGACCAAAACTTCCAACTGTGAAACATTCACAAGGAAATGTCAGTCTGGTTATCCATGACTGAACAAATCCATGTGCCAACAGGTAGATCATTTGTTGTTGGTTTTTGGCCTTTTTTAAAAAAAATCTCAATTCTTTTCAAGACGCATTTCTCACAAATATGAAGCACATTAATTTTCCTTCTTAGATTATAGGATTGACCAAAATGCATTATATCAGCTAGACTCAGCAAATACAGCAGTTTGGACTAAACTAAAATTTAATCTTAAAAGGTCCTGCTGATATAAGTGGATTGAGGTTTACACCTAACACATGCTAGTCACTGGTAAACTATTTTCCATTGTTTCTCCCACACTATTGGCAGGTGAGATGTGGGAGCGTGACTCGCAACTTTGCAGTGCTAAAAATACATCTTGGGGGAACTGACAGATTCCATGCTGGAATCCATGTTTTAATATAATAGCTTGCACTTCCTTGTATTAATGTTCCAAGGGGAATACAGTGCCATAATACACATTCAATTTTGATATATCCAACATCACTCCCTGCCAAGCACATTTCTTCTCTCAAGTTGACATATTCTGTACTTGAGAACATCAAAAGGGACAGTAAAAAGCATTTGCAAGCCTGCATTTCTGCAACAAGCTTTCTACAGACTTCATTCTGAAGCACAAGAAGTCTGCGTAAAGCTCTTCGATTCAACTGAACAGCCTATTTTGCAGCTCTAACTCTGCTGGTTTAACTGTGTGACTCAGCCAACAGCAACACAACAGTTTGGATGCTACCAAAATGAGATCTACCAAAGTCAAGATTTATATCTTTGCTGGTTTTTTATTTTTACCACTGCAAAACTAAAAGACAGTCTTACTGTCAAATCTATCTTTACGTTTTACCTTCCCCAAAAGTAATATTCCCCTGAGGCTGGGATCACCTCTAGGTGTGACAATCAGCCAAGTGAGTAATAACGAGGATTAATGTCATTTCTATCACAGAGGTGAAGTTATCTTGGAACAGGAACATCCGCATAAACTTCAACTCCTGCACAAACTTTCCATACAAGTTAGAGACTTTATCAAGGCTCCAGAGGCTTTGACCACATCAAGTTAAGCAGAGTCATGAGTGCCTCCAGGCACTTCAATTCAACACTTGATGTCGTTTAAATGTTAGATGGATCACTAGCCTTAGTTTCTGACCATGTAAACAGCACCGTTCCAAGCAATCTCCAAGAGGAAGACTGTGGGAGTTAGTTTGGGCCTGGTATGGATGTGACCACTTCACTTTATTGGGTGAAATAGTTCAGTTCTAGGGGACGGTGCCATTTTCTGCCAGCAGGTCTCAGCACCCTCCAGACACACTCAAATCACCTGTGTAAATGTAGCTGAAGAACTGACTCATAGAATCATAGAATCATTATGGTTGGAAGAGACCTCAAAGATCATCAAGTCCAATCGTATACCTGATGCCACCATGTCTACTAAACCATGTCTTGAAGTGCCACATCTAAACGTTTTTTTGAACACCTCCAGGGATGATGACTCCACCACCTCCCTGGGGAGCCTGTTCCAATGCCTAACAACTCTTAACAGTGAAGAAGTTCTTTCTAATGTCCAGCCTGAACCTCCCCTGGCGCAACTTGAGATCGTTTTCTCTTGTCCTATCACTAATTACCGGGGAGAAGAGCCCAACCCCCACCTCACTACAACCTCCTTTCAGGTAGTTGTAGAGGGCGATAAGGTCTCCCCTCAGCCTCCTCTTCTCCAGAAATAATCAGTTCTTAACCTTTATGAAGTAATGAGGACTTCTGCCACAGAAGTTAATGGGCTGTGATTTTAGATACAGACTTGCCAAGTTTTACACAGTGACAATATGCATATAGCTCCCATCTAACGCTGCTATGCTGAGACCCCATCACCCTGAGCCCAAAGCCTGGTACCACTGTTTCCAGCCTCCCTTGGTGTCCCCACACACCTGCTATAGCTGATTGTGGATCAATTGATAGCTCATAGCTTGCAGCATTCAGAGCATGAAAGAAGCAGTGATGGTCCACTGCAGCAAAGCAAACGTCCCATAAAAATGCATGTTCCCCACCAGCAGCCTAACACTAAAGATCCTTCCACACTGCTGGTCTGAGCCCCAGGTGTGCTGGTGATCTGGCCTCAATAGTAGAGACACGGCTTAGATTTCATCCCTGCCTGTGGCCAGATGAGAAACATTCAGACATTGCATTTATCAAAGCTTGAAGGATCCACATACACCAGCTTTCTGCTCTGTAAAATCAAATCACTCGCACTTCCTCACCATGATAACGTGCTGTGAAACCAAACTCAAACTGTTTCCAAGACATTCGGACACTGTGTTCACCAGCAGCCTCTAAGTCTTTACATAAATAAAATTAATTTATCCAATCCCATAGAATGAAGCTACTTGACATCAATGCTAAGGAAACTTCTTATTAATGACTAGATTTTGCAAATTAGAAAGGAAGACGCTCCATTAAAACATAGGTATCACAAATTGTGCTGTACTTATTTGACAAGTTATAGCTCAATAATCTAGCAGATATGCTCTAGTACATTTCTTAAATGCAATCAAGCCTTAGTAGTGTGAGACCTCACTACAGCGTCTGCTAAAAATCCTTATTGAGGGCTGTAAAAGAGAGACAAGAATTTCTTTTCTTTCCTCCCTCTCTTTTTTTGGGAGATTATGAAGTAAACTGCTTAATGAAGTGCAGATTAACATTATTTTACTGAACATAACTGTGACACAATATTTACACATAATTAATTTATCTCTGACTTTCCCAGCCATAAAGAAGCTCAGAACAGAGGGGAAAAGGATGAGGGATAAAGAAAAAAGAAAGAGAATTTGAATTACTTTGCTATCTTTTAGAGCAACAGGTAGGAAATCCTGGGGAAAAAATACCCAAAGTCAGTTGCTGGTTGCACAGTGATCACAGTGATGCTAAATATGTCTCCCAACAGCAGGTAGAAAAGGCAGAACTGTGCAACAGATCTGTACAACAGTGCACGAGGGGAACCCAGCTGACAAGGAAGCAATGCCGCCAAGCCCTGAATCTGGCCAGCGTGTTCAGCTGGCCAATTCCTTTGTCACTGCACTCACTCATCCCTATTTATGAAATTGGCAGTATGAGAATATATCTGGGTTTTGTCATATCAGTATCTCCTGTGCTGTCCAATCCACTGGATAATCAGAATCAATAAGCTACCTCATAAGCATCCCCAACTCCAATTATCACTGAAGAAATGCAGAAGTTTAACTACAACTTATGAATATCGAGAATGAAAACTAAACAAAACTAACATTTGTCTTATTTACCTTCTGGATCTCCCATCAAAAAACTGGGATTACAAATCGCATGAAGAATATTTAAATAAGAAGTTCACATTCAGTCTCTTTACCATGGCAGCCAGATTTCCCTGATGCGCCTCAGAATCTGCGAAATATCTTCAGCATCCCCAAAAATGTTTTTGTCCCAAATGTGTTTAATGACGGTCATCCCTGATTCTCTATTAAGAGTGACTAGTAAACTGAAGTTCTTTTTCTCCTTTACATTTTAAATACAGAGAGTAAATTTAAATATGTATGTCTAAACAGATTGGAGTGAGATATAAATCCCACCCCATCAGATCTCAGAAAAATTTTCATTCACAGCAGGCCATATCAAACTATAATTAGTTTAGTAAAAAGTCTGTTAGGGGTTGAATTTGCCTTTCATAAAGAGGTTGCTCCACATCTGGCTAAATTCTCATTACAAACCAAGTCTACCTGGCAGTGAGTTAAAAACACCTATCATGATTAAGTGTCAAATTTCTGATTTGTAGAACACATTTATGGGAAGGTTGGATCTCTCATTGGATTGCCAGGGAGTAAACAGACAAATAAAAACATATTTGTTATGAAATGAGCACCATTTTTCAGGGTGGAGGCAACATCAGGATGAGACTTGTTGATTTCTGAGTACCAGCTGACACTGCGCAAATATCCTGAGAGCTTTTTAGCTGAAGGAAACAGAGGAAGAATTACATTGTTAAACTTGAGAACAGGTAGCTATCATTTGTGGGATAGCTGTTTATGTTTGAGTATGTGTCTCTAAATACAGCAGCTATCCCACTAGTTTTATATTTTCAGTAGAATATATTCTTGATGTTTGCCTCAAGCAATAGTGATGTCAGTACTGTTGGAAAACTATAGTCCATCCCTCAGTCAACCAATTGTAACAAGGGGGACTGGTCTAGTCTTCAGGCTCAATACCCCAAACACAAGAATAAAGGTCTCCAAGGTACTGCAGTGTGCTTTTCCACTAATCTGCAAGGCATAGTTTAAAAGTCAATAAAGTAGGATACCAGTTTTGAAGCCACGCATCTGAATATCAAGCATTAAACACAGTCTTCATTCCATTTAGCAGGATAGCAGGAGGACCATCTGTGTAGATGAAGAAAACTGTCTTCACAGCAACTACTACTGTGCTTCATCTTCCTGTCCAATCTCTCCACACCGCTTCATTATTTTTCCTTGCCTTATCTGCTTCTCTTGCCCACTTCTTTGTCCTTCCTGTAGTTTGAGAGCAGGGTAACACCACCAGCAGCGACACTGCTCTCCAGCTAAACAGAGAAGGGCAGTTCCTGCACTTCTTGGTCCATCTCCAATTGTGCATGATGGATAAGAGAGAAGGAAACAGGGGAAAGAAAATTCTCTCAAACATCTAGGCAAAGGCAGAAGTCAGTGACGCTGCCCCTGAGCTATTGGGCCATCTGCTTCCCCTGGCCTACCTCTGAGAAAGGCGTAGGCTCACAGCTAGAAGGGGAAACAACACTAACTCCTTCACCTCCTCAAGCAGGTCTGATTCACTGCTGCAGGCAACTGATCACCCAGGAAGATTGCCTCCTGTAAAGGAAAGAAATTTAAGGTCTGTACTTTCCTGAATTACCTTGTAATTGTTTTTATCCTAAAAAACAAAGAAATGTAAAGCAGAGAAAAATCCTGCACAAAAAAGACTTCTGACAAAAATAGGCAAAATACCTCCCATCAGTTGATCTCTAGCTTTTTTTGATTTCCTCCCTGCCCCCTCCCCCCCTGCCCATAAGCACAGAGATTTATTCCTAGCCCTACATAGCTGAAGGTACAACTTTCACTATATGAACTCTCGAGATAGTTCCAGGAACACAGAAGAGCAAGTCATCATATTATAATTGCACAGAATACTTAACAGAGGACAAACTAAAAGTATGGTTGGAAAAAAAAAGATGCAAATTTTTTTTAAAAAAAAGTTCTCCTATTTAAAAGCATGAAGATTGAATAGGAGGTTATGAACTGAATGTTTCTAGTTTCCATCTAATTCTTGAATTTTGCAGACATAAGCAGTATAATAAAGAAGGAGGAGATGAGGAAATAATGTCAGCTTCTAAAAACCACATTGTTTCTTCTTGTCTTGATTTACGCAGAAATCTAAATATAATAATGTATGGATTTCCTTAATTGTAATTAACAGGACAGAGGTTGTGATTCATAAGGGTATAATTACTGTATTTTTCCAGAACACAAATGAGAATAACTTTGAAAGAACAGAAGAAAAAACTATCACAAGCAAAACTGAATAGAAAGAATGTAGAGTACTACTGCAGCTCAACAAAAACCAAGAATGCTAATTATAAATCTCTCAATTGCACAGGAAAGTCCAGTTCACACTCATACTAATTAAAGGATGTCCTCATGAACAATCTAAAAAGCCAGCTGAAATTACGTTTTCTTAAAGGATTAAAGCTGCAAAAGCAATGGAAATATTTAGACCAGAACAGCAAACTGCCAAAGGCACATGATGTTCCACAGCAATGCAGAGAAGAGAAACATGTCAGAAGCATTTATTTTTGAATTCCTTACAAACAAGCCAAATTGGAAGGCAAGATACCTTCAGTTTACCCTAGCACACAGTGTTCACAACCCTTTCCCTTCTTTCAATTGCTATATACCATTAGTACTCAGAGAATTACATTGTTTCAGATAAATTAGCAGAGAATTCAGGTGTTAAAATTAGACCCATTGAAATAATTACTTTTCAGCTGGAAGACTGTAACTATACACCGTAATGTGTTCTGTAAGCACTATTCCACTTTTCAATAAATATTCGACTACAGATAGAGACAGACTGACTTGCCAAGCCTAAGGGTTCAGAGATAGGAGATCAAGGCTCAAACCTTTGCTGCAAATAAGGCTTAAAAGAGATTCGAATGTGGGAATCCCTCTGTCCTGGGGAATGCCTAACTGCTTGATATTTGCGACTATAAAGTGAGGCAACACTGTTCTTTCAGCTCCTGAGAGCAAACTGGCTCCCGCTCCTGAAGAACTCAAATCTTCTAACTGAACTTTCTGTATATATAATTTCCTCTATATATAATTTCAACACATTATTGACACTACATCAGGTCTAGTAAAACAAATAGGGTCATGGAACAGACTCAAGCACTGGTCCATGACTATCCAACCTGTTTTCCTGTTAGCAGGCATCCTGGTTTGATATTACCTGTCAAAAATTGGTCAATTTGTGGGATAGCGTTAGACAGAGCCTCATCCCCACAAGGCCCCCTCTTTTAGGAGGACAAGACAGTTTAGCTGTAGGGGTGCAAGCCGTGCCATGCAAAGCCAGTAAACAGGCTTCAGTAGAGATACAACTTCAGAGGCCACAGCATCAGGCAGATTTCTTGGAAGCACCAAAACCAGCAAGTAACTGGATTCCATCGCACAACAGACATATTCCCAAGGAAAATGTCAAAGAGCACTGGAAGGATATTGCTGTTAAAAGTTCCACCAGCACTGAAACCTGGGGAATTTGGGAGACAACAGTAACACAAATTTGCCCAGACTAGACTCCTTAATGGCAAGCAGTCATCCTCAGCAGAAAGGAAGGCGATCAGGAGAGCCTGATGTCCCATAACTGCTGGCACCTGATGGCATCTGAGGCACCTGATGTGCTCAAGAGTTTTCAGACAACTAAAGAAGAAATTACTGCTATGAGACTAGTAGAGATCTAACATACAACTGGGAGTGAAAAAAACAAAGGTACAAAAAGAAGGCCAAAGGAGAATTTGCAAATGATGTGGCATATGATACCACACGTGTAACCTGGTTTGAGCTAAAAAAGACAGGCTTGCAATTTGCAGAGGGTAGATAAATTCCTAACAAAAATGAGACTGTAATTTGCATCAGTAAGAATATAAAAAAAAAAAAAAAAAAGAATAGCTACAATTATCAGAATCAACCCTTGATAAAGCAAACTAGAATTTACCAATTGAAAGAAATTATCTAATAGAATGAGGTTTATCACAAATGACAACACTTTTGCATGAGATGGTATCCAAAATACCAAAAACAAACAGAAAAAAAAGACCTGAGGCAGTAAGTCAGACAGAGTTCAAAGCAGTAGCACAGCAAAAACAACACACACAGTTGCATACACTGTCAAAATGAAAATAAGCCAAGAAGATGCCCAGGAGACAAAAATTTTGCAAATGCAGCCAGCACATACATAGCACAGACAGGAAAAAACACAGTCTTTTTTGATCAGCATTTCTGTAAGAGTAATACATGATGTTGTGAAGAAAGTGGGGAAAGAGAAGACAAAATAGACGAGAGGATCTCAGCTGATAGTTCAGACATTCATGTCTGCCATGGTTTCATAACTATTTGATAGTGTAGTGTGTGTGTTGGGAAACTGCAGCAAACTGAGGTGTTGACACTGACATGTAAGTTTAGCAAATTGGACAAAATGGCAACTCCTCACTCATAATCCCAGAGGAAATGGCATGGAGGCCCATTCATCCTATAGTTTTCATTTGGAAGATCTCAGAAGGCACTAAGCACAGCAAGATGAGAAAATGTAGGTGCTGGGATAAGAGGATTCGCAAGCTCTTAATATTTAATTTTCTAGAAAAGCCAGCAGGCCCAAGCAAGTTTGCTTTAAAAATTAATCAAGCAACATTTGTGAGCTGAAGTCAGGAAGCTACTCATATGCTTTTGAACTTGGGTATTATATTCATTTGTCTTCATTTAGTTTTGTACTTTTATGGATTGACCTCACCAGACAGAACCTGTGAGATGTCTTTTGAAGCTCCTGTTGGCATATGCAGACACTGAAACAAGAAACAAATACAGTCTTTTCCTTAAAGGCAAAGAAGGAAGCCTGAACAGCACTCAGAAAAAAGCAGCTTCAGAAGCCACAGTAGTTCATGCAATGGCTACACAAGGCTTGGGGCTTTCCTGGAGGCTGGGAAATAGTAATGGCAAGGGTCACCCACTAACTGATTCCCCGCACTAGCAGTCTGACAGAGTCAGTATGACTGCAAGAATGTTTTAAGGAAACTCTTTTTATCAAGATTAATTTTTTTTTTAAAAAAAAAAAAAAGAAAAAAAAGCCTTGCAAGTACTCTACAGCCACTTTAGTTTAGCATTTACAGAGTAATGATTGTAACAAGGTAAGTATCCCTTGCGGAACAAAAAGGTTTTGGGTTTCAGGAGAACTGTGCATTTCTAAATGGTCTTTCTTGGTTTCAGCCTCTCTCTAGACAGAAATTAAGGCTGAAATCGTAGCAGCAGTGTTCTATAGACTAATGGATGTCTGGTCCAAGAAATTAAAATCTCTAGTCATTCTGATAATGGCTTCTGCTTATTTCATTATAACCTCTGTATTATAATGTATCTCAGAAGCTATTTTCGCATCTATCATATTTTTCAAACTGCCATTAGTAAAAGATAAGCAGAATAAATTTCCAATGCATGAAATCCAGACACCTACGTTCCAGAAAGTTCCAACAAGAGGAATATTCCTGGCTTTTCTGTCTTTAGAAACAATGAGCATTGGAATAAACCGTTGTGGTTCCTACTGATAGACAAGAATAGCAGTTATTGAACCAAAATTCACTCATTTGCAGTTAACTGAAACTACAATAAAGGTAAAAGCATGAATTTTTCAGTATTTGTGGTAATTCTTTAGTTTCTTTATTTACATGAGAAAGCAGCTTGTAAAATCTTGTAGCTATTTGAGAATGATGGAAGTAATTTCTGAATCAGGTTGCAATGGATTAATTTAACTTTATTTTTATAGCATATGAATGCTTTTTGTAATGTTACACAATATGACATTGAGTATTTGTTTCTTCATCTTCTACCCTGGAGTCCAGTGGAGTCTTGTACAGCTTACATATCATATATAACTGTGGCTGTATATTTATGCTAGAAAAGGTGGTGCAATGGGTCACAAGAATTTAATTAACGTGGACAATACATTCCAGATTCCATTCATGGCTCTAAGATAATGCAAGGTCATGCTCAGGCAGTATATAGCTAATTATAGAAATAACTATTATACCATAGGAAAAAAACTGAGCAAAAGTTGTTATCAATCATCTCCGTCCTTTACTGATTACCAAAGTATCTTTAAGCACAGCCCCTGCAAGAATTTTCTCTTGCAAGTATTTCACCTCACATGGTTTTACTGTTTCTTCAAGCATAATTACAGCAGTGTTAGTGAACAAAGAATACAAGGCACTAAATTTTTGCCTCTTCAAAATACTGGCAGAATTTCAATATAATACAGTCTGATTTCTGCTAGCACTGATCTGAGGAAATTATTCCCAAATCCAGCCTTTAGTAGCACTATGATCCTCAACCATGTCAGGATCCACAATCCGATTTGTATGCAAGTGAATTCCAAGACAGTGTTTTCCTTTTTCACAAGATAAATTTATACTAATATTACTGTAGAATATAATATTAAACTATCATACATTTTAGCTCAGCAGATTATTTAAAAGGAAACTACTGAATCGTATTATGCGTTTTGACCCCTCTTACCTTTTTCATTTTGGCTTAAAGTTACTGATTTTTTATTTAAGATAACATTCCATTACTTATTAATAATGTTACAACTTGAGTCATGAATTGTCTGTTGCTCTATATACGCTAATGTCAGCACAGACCAAATTCTGGCTTCATTAACTTTCCTATATCCCCTAAATCTCATCCCACTATAGTGTCTTAAATTCACTGTTATAAATTGGGAGTAGAAAATGCAGACATCAAATTCAGTGCCATGTGGTGAGGAACATAGTTCAGTCTTCCAGGACATAAGACTTCAGTTTGGCACTGACCTTATCGGCTAAAAACAAAATTTACAAAAAAATCCTGGGGTGGCTTTACCTGACCAAATGTGTAGCATTAGAACTGGCTACCTTTGACCCCCCATATAGTCACTGGAGAGGTGTGACTCATTCGAATGATTTCAGATGTCTACTTCAGGACGAGATAAATAACATCCTTTCTAAAAGGGCCTGCTTTGTTCCACTGAGCATGTAGGTAGCCCCAAGTGACCAACTCCAATACAGACATTGGAGACTTCTAACATTAAGTGAGATGAGTCCCTCCTGCTCATACCCACCTTCTGGGGTGATACAAAGAGTATCACAAAAGACATTTAATAATAGCCATTACAAAGATTACAATCATCATCAAACCAAAGCACTACATAAACTTAGTTTTTGCTTTAGTTTAGCTACTCTTTTACCCCTGGGAAGTTCTCCATTTCTTCTGACTCTGTTCCAAATTCTGTAAAAATGCAATGACAACATATTCACTATAGCAGTACAAATGATTAAATATTTGGATAATTACCTTAGTTTTAAAATGTTGTGATCCAAAAATTTTAATCATAAAGCCATTTATTTCTAGGACTTGATAAAGATACTGGAGAATTTTTGGCTGTTTGCAAAATAGTGGGGAAATGAGAGGAAATGACAGGTCTCCCACCTGAAAGCAAGCCAGAGGGCTTACTGGCAGCAGAACCCATCACCTGCCCTTCATACCTCCCTGGGGCATACTGAGAGACAACAGGCACTAGCTGAACATGCAGACTTTTGATACAAGGAAAACCTTTTCACGCCCTGGAAGACATTGCCCAGAAAAGCTGTGGAATCTCCATCCTTGGAGGCATTAAAAATTTCAGTGCATAAAGTCCTGATCTAACTGTGGGGTGGAGAAGAGAGCTGGAGTAGAGGACCTCCAGAGCTCCCTTTTAAACTTCATAATACTGATGCTGTACTGAGCAGTCATGCTTTGGAATGGTGACTCGACATTATAAAAACAAAGCTCAAAAACATGCTGTAACTACATTACACTTCCTTAACAAAATAATTTGCCAGATTAGTAAAAGTTCTGATTTACATTGGCACATGAAAGTAGATTAAATGCATCAAACCTGATAATGATTTCACAAGAGTTCATCTGTAAAATGGTATCATTTAACATTAGACAGCTCACAGTGGAAAGGAAAAGCACAGCCAAACAGTGATAATCTGTGTTATTGAAGGG
>NW_009595332.1:0-28664 GCF_000690535.1 Cariama cristata | reverse complement strand
GTTTAACTTTGGTATCTTTACTGACATTAGTAAGACCACAGAAACAAGCTTTGACTTAAGAGACTATTCTGCACAAAATTTTCACAGACCACAGCAACCTTTAATAACATTTTGTGAATTTAAATCTTATGCCATCCCCAAAATTATTTATTTGGAGTGGAAATGAAAGGATGGCTTTTTTATGATCCACAATTATTAACTATTCTTTAGCTTCCTATACAAATAATTTTCAACAGTAAAAAAAGTTTTTCCTTCTGGAAGAAAGCATAGAGGCTTTAGAATAATGATTTGTATTTGATGGATAGACTCTCTCTCTTAGTGCAGTCAATGACATTTCCATACACAGGGCTCTGACAACATTAAACAAATGCAAAAACTAAGGCTTGTGTTCCATTTTTCTATTTGCTAATACAGTTTCGTAAACCTTGGACTTTGACTGGAAAAATAAATACACTGCTTAGTCAAACTATGTACCAGTTTACATATTTTGCTTAGCACCATTAAAAGCAATCAGATTTTTAAAGTGCACAATTAAAAGACGCATACATCTTTGCAAAATAGGGGCCTATACCGATTCATGCTAAAAGAATGGATGGTCTTCATCCCAGTGAAATTCAACCTCACTGATTTTGCGGAAGAATTTTTCCATATGGCAACATTGGATAGGACAAGCTGGAAACTTTTGATGGCAACCAAAAATACTGTGCTGGGTACGCACCTGTCAAAAAACAACACAATAGCTTCTGCTGGAAAAAAAAAATCATGCTCTATTTGCATCTTTTGTATTACTTCTTTACAGGTTAAGAGTTATAAATTATTTCTGTTTCTGCACTTGCCCTTAGTCCCACTGACATTTTTCTGTAGCTCTGTAGTTTTATTTTCATTATGTTTATTTACAGTAAAAGGTTTTCTGTTACTTTAACCTTACTTGCTTCTGGATGAAAGAATTGTTCAAAATGTGAGGAAAACACTGAAAATAGACTATTCAAGAAAGAGAAAGTACTGTCAAATGTTTGCAAAAGTGCCTAAGTGTTTGCAAAATTTGGGCTCAAAAGTACAGTACTGCTAACATTAGAGTAGAAAGTGCTCATTCCTTGGGAAGTTAGAATACAGCGGTTGAATCATCAGGAAAGAATAAAAGATGACCACTTGGTGATCTGGGAAATGAAAGATACTCTAAGAATAAAAATAATATTCCATGAATAAAAAAAAAAAGCAAGAAGAGACACTGAAAGATATGCATCAAAATAATATGCATCCTTGTTCTGGAAAGACCGAGAATACAATTTCATATGGGTTTTATGATTATTTTTTTTAATTTTATTTTTTATTTATAAATAATGATATGAACCAGACAACTGAAGCTCAGGCAATAGTTTATACTATTCTTAACTATTCTGGAATCACAAAACTCTTACTGCAGCACAATAAAAAG
Source organism: Cariama cristata (assembly GCF_000690535.1). Classification (NCBI taxonomy): domain Eukaryota; kingdom Metazoa; phylum Chordata; class Aves; order Cariamiformes; family Cariamidae; genus Cariama; species Cariama cristata. Next base: position 27,229 of record NW_009595332.1, on the reverse strand, counting down.
TAACAGATTCTTTGTTGATAAAAACTGGTTTATTAAACCAGTAGGGCTCAGAATCTTCACACAGCAACACATTCTTAAGTGTTAGATGTGAACTATATGCTATTTTAATGCTAGTTTTATTCCCATTAATCCAAATAGGAATAGATTGGGATTTTTTTCAATCTTCAAGTCAAAACAATAAACCTTTCCAACTTACTGTGAAAAATTACAGAGGTGATTTCAAAGTAGAATTCAAGTCATGAAGTTTATTTTGAAATCTCTTCATTAAGCTTGAACAAGTAATGATTGCAACATCCACCTGCAAATATTTATTACAGTGATTTACTGTGAGCTGAAAAACATTAGTATTTTTGTAACCTCTTGCTGGACATCTTTAAAGAGATCCACCATAGGCAATCTGTAGAACAGAGCACGAGAGTAAAGATAATTACCAAGAAGAAGAGAACCATGGGGGTAATTGAATGCTGTTTGAGACATTAATGTAGCAACAGACAATAAACATATTTCTGTCTTGTTTCATCACTGAAGGCACACGTACAAGTATTTTAGGTAACAGGTAATCCTATTGGCTTTGGTGGCATAGAGCTATTTGACTGAAGAGAGTATATAGATGTTAATGAAAATGCATCTCATTTTCTTAACTCTTTTATGCAAATTTCTTATCTTCATTTGCATTGTTAAAAGAAATACATTGTTATATGAAGTATGAGCTACTAACTTCAGGAAGCTTTGAAATGTCTCTAACTAACAAAACTATTCTGTCTTCAATGGACAGTCAATTAAAAGTGCAATGTGCTGATCCAGTGAGGTACTGAGACTTCCTTTGATTCTTCTTTGGAAAGAAAGGAAATTGTAATCTTTGTTTTGGAAGTTGTCATTATATGTGCAACAAAATGCCTATGAATCCCTATATCTGATATAAGAGAAGCAACAAACTCAATAAATTACTTTTGACAACTTTGGGATTTTATGCATTTGCCTGTAAGTTTTCTTCCCCCAAGGGATCAGCACTTGCTGATCTAAAATGCCTTGAAAACTAAAATGAGAATTTAATCACAAAATGGCAATTCAGGCGCTCACGCTGTTATTCTGATGGTTCGTCACCTTGATTGCTTAGGGGGAATACAGTATTTACAAAAGTTCAGTGACAGTTTGTAGATTAAATTGAAAAAAGAAAAATCCAAACAATTAAAATTAAGGCCTTGAAGGAACTCCTTTGTGGATACACATGTGCATATCTTACTAATAAAAACAGTCAGTGATCATGGCCTGATGCTGTGCAATGCCATATGCCTAAGACGATTAAAGTGCAGAGTGCCTCAGCACATGGAACAGAAAGAGGGGAAAAAAAGAAACTCTTTGGCTAGATAATTTCTCTCTTTCTTTTTTAACTTGTCTTTGATCTTTCCACTATTGGCCCTTCCATTGGTCTTCCTTTGTGGTTTCTACATTCCGTATCCATTATATTATTCTCATTTACTGTGATCATGGTTACATATGACACTTTCCTCAGCTCTTCCTTGGTCTTTTTTGCATTCTTTTTTTTTTTTCTTCTGAATCTTTATCCTCTGTGCCTTCTCCTCACCTGAAATAAAATTAGTGTACAATTTTTTTTGGTTTTTGCCTTGGCTTAAGAGTTTTTAATTTTATTTCCCTGGAGCCTTTTGTTTTCTCTATGTCTCCCTAAACACCATCTGCCCAACTAATTTGATTGAACATATGATCCCAGAGCCTGGGTCTCCTCTTGTACCTTTTCCACTCTTTTACATCTCCCAGATTCAAAGGAAACATTTTCATTTCCAATGGCATTATTGAGAGCACAACCCTAACAGATGAAACACTGATTTATTAATTCATCCTGTTTGAAGCTGTTCTACTTATGTATTCATGGGACTAGAGAATGACCCTCTAGCCTAGAAAGGCAGGAGACAGCAATTCCAATGAATATTCAAGTACTTTGTATATAAGCAGAAAACTTGCAACAGGAGAGACAGAGGTTATGTCCAACCAGTCAAATAACATGGGAAGAAGGAGTGAGCACAAGCTCTAAACTACAGTGGTTAATAATCAGTATTCTCTTGCTGTGTTTTTGGCAACAGCCAGGTGTGCATCAGGGGACTGAGCACAGCATGCACTGTTCCCAACAGGCAACTGAATAAAGTTTCACTGCCTCTGGCTATCTCCAACCTACACCATCCTTCAACACTATCCCAATAAGCTTTGCAGTCTTGAACACCTCTACATGCTCTCATGCTATGTCATACCATAAGTTATGGAACATATACCTTAACTTTTCTGCCAGAAAACCACCAACACAGCCCCCGCACTATGCAAGGTACTTTGAAATTAACTCATGGAAGATGGGAGATCTTGGTTTGAATCCAAATTTGAATGAGACAAAATGATAGAAAGATGTCTTGGACCAAAATCTTTAGTGGTACAGCATAACATGGCAGAGAAAAATAGAATTTTTTCAGAAAATTTCATTAGTCTTCCAGCAAGGGGTGTCAAAACAGTTGTAAAAGACACTAGTAATGTTTCATTATTCTACTTTCCGAAAGTAGAAAACACCCTGAACAGCTTGCCAAAATGATTATTTGGCATATTTGGTGGTTGTTTTTTTTTAAACAGTCTCCCACTACTCCTTTTAGAAATACTGTTCTTTTTTTAAAAAAAAAAATTAAAGTCAACTAGCATTGGATAAAAAAAGAAACAGTTTAAATTGCACCAGGTACTCAGAAATCAAATAATCAAGTTTTGTAAAACTGATTTAACATTTCTCATTTTTAAATAATTTTAATTTTAGTTTATAAAGAGGTCTACATGCAGTGTACTAATGTGTTATTTTTACTCAATAAAGCTAAAGTTTTTATTTCAGTAAACCACATAAATTCAAGATGACAAAACCAAGAACTGCATGTATATTCAATAATTTACTTCCATTATGTCATAAAATAGGAAGTTAAGAGAGTAGAATAAAATTTTCCTTAAGGCAATCACTTAGTGTTTTGACATTTCTAAAATGGGACACTTAACAGCGAGTAATACCGCAGAAAATATCCTCACAGAATAATCAAATCAGAGGGAAAATGAGGTGAAGTGTGAAGGTCGTAATGCCATGATTTGTTTAATTACATTTTTTATGAAGTCTTTTATTCTGCTCTGCCAGGCTGTATAATTTCTTCACTAAATTTTACATATCAAACTAAGTTTACATGTTAGATTGGCCACAATAGCTTTCCTCTAAGAAGATGTAACTTGGCCCTGTTTCTGTCAACCCTGAAATATAAAATTAGCAAGGAACAATAGAATGAAACTCAGGAGGGGAAAGAAACATGAATGAAAGACGGGAGGAGAAAGAAAGAAATTGAGGAGATCCAGGAAAAGAGGAAGAAAAGCTTACATACATGGAGGTAAAGAGACCATTTAAAGGGGGTGCCAGAAAACTTGCATCTTGCATAATGGTCCTAACTAATGAACATTTATTGCTGTGTTTCACCTTTGCTCTTGGAAGCTTACAAATATATAGGCATAGTACGAATTTGTCATGAGTAGATATTAATTATAGTTCTTTCTGCTCCAACATACACTTGCCAGACCTTCCTCTCCGAGTGATCTGATGGACATACACTCATGACGATTGCTTCTGGGGCAATCAGCTGTTTGTACAGTAACACGTGCAACACAGTATTGACTCCTAATACTTCTTCAACTTCAGAGGAGAGGATTTAAGGACAATGGAAAAAGAGTATGGTAAGCTGCAAAGTGACTAGGTAGGGTGACAAGTTACATTTCACATATAGCATGTACTGCTGAAAGTAGGACATACAACACTGTGGTTAGAAAACCATATATAAAGCTATCAAAGACAAAGAATGTTAAAGGAGCAAGAGTAAAACAAATATTGAAGCTGAGATTAAATGCACTTCCAACTGTGTTGCACGAGGGTTGGATTTCACTGATGAAAGCTTCTATCAGATACATATCTTGGACCAGGAGGCAGCATCTGCAAATTTGCAGGGTATTTTGTAAGTATTTAACTTTCCTTTGTCCAGGCAATTATGAACAATGTGCTGTTTAATTTCTAGCGATATCCCTTATGAGATCCTCAAATAATTACATTCAAATAGAAAGGTTCCAAGAATCTCCTTTGCCAAGATTTTAATTCCTCTGAACAATCAACTGTATGCTTGAGAATTTTAATCATACATACCACAGGATAGACCCTAGAAAAAGCTAAGGAGGGGCATATCCACCTTCAGCTGCAGAATCTTATTCAGGAAGGACTGCATAAGTTCTCAAAGTCATGATCTTCTCCACTTTCATAGGTATAGCCACGGTTCTAATACTATTTTCTTCATGGTTTATTTTTTAGGTTTACAGTTCTGTTTTATCAGAACTGAATTTCTTTTAGATTTGTTTCTTCCCTTATTTCTTTCTTTCAGTTTGAACTCCCAAATTTGAGTATTTGGTCCTTTGAAACAGTTATCAATATAAATCCATGCAGCATCAGAAATTCACCAAGTACCTGTAACATTTTTTATTTCTGCCATATCAGAAAATATATGTCTGGTTGGGTACAGATGTCAGTCTTAATACCTTCTTGTCTCTACACACTGCATCTTATATGTACAGACAGGTCTATCATACATGTTTTCCCACTAAAGTCAGAGTTCTCTGCAGAAAATATCCAAGTCCAACTGTAGAGTGGATGTTTGAAAGCCAGGCTCCTCCTGCCAGGGAATATTTCATATCACATGCCCCTTTTAAAGATTTCCAACCTCATCATTTGCTTTCAGGTATTTCTGCCTCCCAGATAAATTTCTTTGATGTTGTTTCTGGAAAACAGACATTTTATGAGTAGGTATCTGTTATAACCAGATTTTCATAATGGCCAAGTGCCCGAAGCAAAATGGCAATACCATAGATTTTGCTTCCTGGGAGATTTAATTCTCATTAACTTTTGCAGGATCTTGGGCACATTTCATGTAATCCAAGGCACTGGCTGAGTTCATAACTAGCAAGTGCTCTGGTAATACATCTTTGTGCTTTTCTTACCAGAAAATTAAAAAAAAAAAAAAAAACAACAAAAAAAAAAAACCAAAACCCCCACAAATATAATGCATACAATGCTGTGTATGGACGACTTTAGGGGAGGTGGGGAGACAAGACGGAATGCAAAGAGAATGGAGAACCCACAAGACTTGCATGTAAACATGTGAAGAAAACATCAATAAAATCTTTGCTATCTAGTTATTGCTGCTAACAAGTGGCAATATGTTTGTTATATTTAAATGTATTATGTGCTAGAATAAAAGTTATTATATGTATGGCAAAGTTTATACAGATACATCTAGTAAGGGAAAATAATTGAAACGCGACGATGTTAGCAACATGATGCCAGTTGCCTAGAGATCTGCAGTTAGTTTCAGTCTCTAAAGATAACAAAAATTTTAATATATCCATCAATTAGACTTTGATTGTGACGAAAAGTATACAAAGATTTCCTGCAAATACCTTAATGTAAATATTACTGAAAAACTACATAATTACATAATTCTTGTAATCCGAGGCTAAGACAAACTATCACAGACACTTAGTGAGGACCAGTAGAACTAGTACATCGTTTTGGATAAGAAAATAACCTGTACTACTGCTTTTTTTAAGTATTTCATTGTTTGGGACTAATTGTATTTTCTACAGTGTAACTCCTGCTGCCGTAACAGTATCTCTCTCACACATTTTCTATTATAAATACAAATTTTTTTAAGGGGTTCATCCGTTCATTCATGGCTAAAATATTTTCTTGAGCCATTTCTCCCTTACGAAAACTGCTTCAGTAAGCAAAGCTCCTCCTAAGTCTACGCTAGCTGAAGGTGGAGCCTAAACTACTGTAGTTCCATCTCAGGTGCTCAGATATTCTTTTTCTTATTTATTTTCCAGTTTTGCTCTATCTTCTCCAAAGTCAAAACCCTTAATGTCTCTGTCTAAATGGAATCTATGAGAAAGTAATAAAGTATAAGTTTCCTTTTTCTTTTTTCCCTTTTTTTTTTCCCCCCCTTCATTATCTGTCACCTTACCTAAAACAGTGATCAGTTACTAGCAACTACCAGGGTCTTCTATTGGGAAAGTAAAATAAAGTGATCACTTTCCTGAACTCAAGAGATGCCAACATTTACCATTCATTACAAAACAAAGTTGAGTATATTAATATCTTATTTTTATTACAGTTTGGCCTTTTTATCAAAACATACCTCCAGTGTCTATTAAACAAAAGGACAATTTAGTAAGAAAAGCCTTTACATATTTACATTGCAGTCCGCAAATAACACATGGAAATTCAACATCTAAACTAAAGTCTTTGCTTTTCAGAAAAGAGTTTTAAGAATCCTCTCGATGTGAAGATTAAAGAAGGTCAAAAAGAATTATTTGAGATTATCTAAAGGTGGATAGTCTAGAGATGGATTTGTCTGAAATTCTACAAGGAGGCAATTTGCAGAGAAGTAGCTAGATAATCATCTATCCCCCCAGAATGGAATAATTTTAGTTTATTTTGTTTTTTTCCCATGAAAGAGTAAAAGCAGGGGGGAGGGGTGCTGATGTTTTGTTTTGTTTTGTTTAACAACAGACTGGAGTAAAGGAAGACCAGTAAATGTTCACTGTGGTCCACACGGTATGCGATTCCTCCAGTTGACGAGAGTCTCTCACTAAAACTACAAACTAACTAAATCATCAGCTGAAACTATTCTTTAAAAAAAAAACCAACAAACACAGAATAGTATTATCTTTAGCTCATACCTTTCCATAAATAAATATGAATAAAAATTACTAAAAAAATATTCCATCTGCATCTGAGTAACATCACAAAAGAAGGATGCTTTTGAGAATTCTGTCAGAATAATTTTCCTGCCCCTATATGTATCATTGACTATTTTGGAAATATCTTCCATGTTACTTTCTATTAATATATTTTGAAAACTGAGAAAGTTATAATCTCCAAATATAAAAGCAGTTATTAGATAATAATGTACAGAAGCATAAATTAGAGGACCAAAGATTTTACAGTAGAAAAAAATCCTAGTAGGTTATCTTCTTTAATCCTAATTTTATTTTTAGTGTTGATACACTTGGAAGAATAGCTGAATATACAAAAAAATCCCTTTGCATAGGGACTTCTGTATCTCACTAGATTTCAAACCCAGGAAATAACATTTTATAGTTTGGGAAGAACAATCTCAGAATTCATGATGAAAGTAAAAAAAAAATGTATTTGATTTAGTCACAAATGATCTAACAATTTAATATTGATAAACTCCTTTCTGAATGCAAATCATCTTCAACATTTAATTTATATGTAGAAACGTCACTTGCATAAGCAATTCCATCCCACTTTTTATATAAACACTATCATATAGCAAATTATATAAAATGTGAATGTTTTAGTGCATTCAAAATCAGCAAACTAAAACCCAAATCCTCTTTTACGTTGCATTAAGAAAAAGATCTATGGTGGGTGAAACTGAATTACAGTTTTATCTCACATGTCACCGAGTCCTCAAATGATTCACTGTTGTTGGAAGCATGTAAAAGCTTGTGTGGTTTTCACATAAATGACATGCCACTACACCATAGCTCAGGACATGAAATATTTTCATCTTGGAACAAGGAAGGCAACCACTGTTCCTTGATCAGAATGTCTAAGTGATAAGTACAGGCTATAGCACGGTTATTGAGAAACAGCACACTGGAATCAATGCTATAAGCCAAATTTTCAACCTCAATCAAGGACTGATAGCCTTCATAATGAAATCTACAGTTCTGTAAACAGTGGTGTGCAGCTACCAATCTCTCCTGGACAGCAACTGAGACTTTTCGCTAGCAGATTCTCATCCTGGTTTTGCACTAGAATCACTGCCTGAAAATTTGTCAATGAAATTAATGATATCAATTTCTCCTTCCTGTAGTTTAGCCAACTGAAAGTTTACAAATACTGACTATATTGCTATTGTGGGTATTTCCAGGCAAATTCCTACACAGGGAATAACAAAACAAAACCATATGCAATTCATCTTTTTCCTACACAACAGTACTCATATTTTTATTATTTTGGAGGACAAGCTAATCATAACAGCAATTAGGCTGTATTTGCCTTCAATTATGTATTTGTAATGTGAATATGTAAATATCTAGATTGGCATCCTGATAGATATTAATTATACATTCTTTGTATTGCTCCTTAATTTTATATCTAAAGTAATTAGAAACAAGATTTGCTCTCTATATTAACAGGATTCTGGGGAAGTGCACTTGTATCAATTTTTTACTGCATAAGATGAAAAATATGAACAGCCAGGTAAGGTGGTTCACAGAAAGTCATGATGGATTATTTGAAAACTTTAGTTACCAACAGAAATAATACTCAGGATGATACAACTTAGACTGATAGAAGCACTTCCTTTCCTTCCCAATTTTATTTTAAAAAGCATCTGCCAATGGCACTTATTAGGGAAGATTTATATTAAAAACTGTAATTATGTCCAACTCTGGATATTAATGAGTAGTATACGAATATATGCACTCACAGTAGGATGGCTGTGCATGTAACCTATAAAAGAAGAGATCAAAATTCAAGAAATGGTTTCAAACTTTTAATTTTAAAAGCATTTGCTGAAAGGCACCCTAATGATATTGTATCAGATTTTAATTTTCAGGCTTCATCTTTCCATTGTCTATTTCTCAAATCTAAAATGCCATAATTAAAGAAGGTGAGGAAGGCATCAAGCACATCAGGTCACTTTTACAACACAGTGATGGCTCCACAGACAAATTACTCCAATCTACAAAAAGAGCAGTCTGTGAAAGTGTATTCTCAAAATGCTAATCCTGCAAAATAGGGTAGGAACACACTAATACAGTTCTTAATTACTTGTTAACTATTCTTCTAGTAGTATATAGTAGAGTAAGTCCACTCTCTTCATACTGTTGTCATGAGAGTCACAAGGAAATAAAACTTCTGTTAAGTACAACTGAACAATGTATATGGTTCAAGGCAGCACAGAGGTGTAATTCTTCCCAGTTTTCTCCTGTAGCGGACCTCCACCAGCTAAGAAGTTACTTCCATGGCCACTCTCATTTACAACCCGTTGTGTGAAAATACCATAAATTTCAATTCTTCCCTGTTAAAGCTGTAGCATCTTTCTACTCTAGTGGAAGAGCATTTCAGTCCAGTGGAGATCAACTTATTCAGCCTTGAATCAGCCTGGTAAGTATTCAGCAAACCAGATATTCAGGTCTGTCCCATGGGGGAATGCTCTTCTTTCTTTCAAACAGACCACTATTGAGGTATCTGTAGCACAAAGCTAAGGGGAAAAAACAGGCTGGAGCAGGGGGGAAAGGTCTCTAAGTTCTAGAATTTCTAGCATTTGTTCCTTTCTAGCATTTACTATAAAAGCATTTTAAAACATTCAACTTTTCTTATGAAAATCAAAGCAGAAAGAAACTACCTTCTGTAGAGGATTTAACAGCAAAACCTGCTGATTTTTTAAAAGGGAGACATGATAATTGCTTAACTAAAGACTAACTCTAGTAATCTGGGTCACTATCCTCTTTCAAGTCAAAATGTTACCATACTGCAAAATCCATTGTGAAGTTGTGTAAAGCTGAGAGATTTGGGCTGTGGTTTCAGATGGAGTTCAGAGTTTATTTAGTGAACCTCATACTGACGAGTCAAAGGTTCATCCTATGAGATCTCTGTTTGCTGAGCTATCAGTGAAATCAATATAATTCTGCACACAGCCTGTTTGTCTGGGAATAGGATGCCTATTCGCATTAGAGCTGGAGGGAAAATATCCTGTATGAGATGTGTGAAGTAAAGTTGCAGAATTTTCTTAGGAGACTAATTATAGCAAACAATCTTTTCCAGACAACTTTGCAAAGAAAGCCATAAAGATACTACAAGGCATTCTTTACTAGACGAACTTTCTCTTTCTCTCAGCAATTGTGTTTCTCTGGAATATATTTCACTAGATTAATCTTCTGGGTTATGTTCTTTAAAGTGGTCACAGGATCATCAATCTCACTCTCAAGCTGCTAGAGCTGAGTAATTTATATCAGCACTGAAGCATCTGCCAATCCGGTATTCCTCTCTATTGCTAATACAACGGTTTAAAGGTCAGTAGCACAACTTGAACAAAAGTCTCGTTGACCTAAAATAAAGTGCAAATCTACCAGAAAAAGGATGAAAATTTACAGTCTCCATATTATAGCATATTATAGAATCTTCCTTTTACATTGTTTCCAGAAGTTGGTCAGTTTTATGCTGAGCTGATGAACTTCAACTGTTTCTCTCAGAGGAAAATGAAATTTGCTCTAATTTACTATCTTCTAACAGGCACTACCTCTACTCTGTGTATAAATCCAAGAAGAATGAGACTCACCACTTTAAATAGTGCATTCCAGGCATAAGTTATCATGACAGCATATTTTACCCAGAAGTGTAATTACAGAATCTCAGAGATGCTAACTAAGAGGAAAAAAGCTGCACAGCTAAACAGATGTTTGTGCATTTTGCTAAAAAATTTCCCCACACCTGCAGAATCAAACAGGAGGGAGAGAAAGACAAATCAAAGGAAAGCAGGTCATGTGCATGCAAATATGTCCATCCTCTGTACCACAGGACTTTATTGTGCCACTCAGGCAGCACCCTGAGCCAAACAAAAACCTGACAAATATCACACAGCCTTTTGCCTGCAGTGAACAATGCCCTAAAATCTTCCCGGAGGTCTGTCTTGAAAGGGTCCAGTGTTTGCCAGAACACTAACCTCATTTGTCCATGCATTAAAAAGAGAAGATAATGCTACACTATGCTTGTCTCCTGTACTAAGACCTGCAGGACAGTTATAAAGCATCTATCAGGATAGGACACAGTGTCATTCTCACTATCATCTAACCAAACTTTCTTCCTGACCAAGCTAAACCACAAGTGTAAACCTAAAATAAAAACACAAATAGAGACAGAGATAGCATGTCAGACAATTACTGATTTACACCACTCTTGCCATTATTGGTCAAATTGTGTATTAGTGTACATAGAACCTACAACTCTGAAGGATCCAAGTGAAAAACCTGAGCTAAACTCCTCTCACAGAGAGTCAGTGATCTAGATTCAAGTAAAATGTTCATTAAAAAGTACAGAAGCACGTACCCACCTGGTGGTGTTACCATGGCATCCACCTTACCCACAGGTCTGAGCTACTCTGTTACTCAGTGATGTTGTCTGGTGGGGAAAGGAGTTTGAAAACGGTCTCAGGGGAGGGCTGAGAGGCAGCCTTAGATTTGCATAAAGCAATTTATCTTCTTGCTCTCCTTATTCTTCATCTTAAACTGAAGGACTATCCACTTTCCTCAAATCATAATTTTTTTTCCAGAGGTGATACATATTATTAGCCTCATTTTGACAGCTAGGAAGTTATTTTCCCCACCTCCTTGTGAAGTAAAAGGAAAGGTATTAGTGACTCTACAGGGTGACACAGAGGAGGAGCTTACTTTTCACACTCTGAATCTTCCTGTTAGATGCCTAGAGTCAAGTAGTCTTAATACCCTGTAGATTGGTGCTTCAGATACTCAAGAGAGCTCTAATTTAACATGATGGTGCAGGTGTGTGTGAGAGAGCATGCACCTGAAAGACACCACCTTCAATCCAGTGATGCCCAGGATGCAGTCCAAATGGGGCACGTCACTTTGGTCACAGAACGTATCAACACTTTGCACTGTGAACCTAGCTAACAAGTACTGAATATACTCCTTATCTTTGGAGATAAATATATTTGGAAAAAATATATCATTTTTCCTCACAGTTTTCCTCAAATTTATCTTGGACAAGGCTCAACCACAGAACTTTGACAAAAATTTCAGTTTCAGCAAGATTACTTTTTTCTTTATTACTAAGTTTGATGATAAAGATATACATATGTACACACACAAGACCAACAGCAATACTAAGAGAATAAAGGACTGTGAGTGTCTCTGATAACAGTCCTTGAAAACTGCCTGTTAATACCTTCACTAAGCCTTAAAAAGGGAAGGAAAAGAGATGCAGCATGTAAATCTATCTATGCCACTGGCATCTGAATGTGTAAACACCATATCATAAAATTTCGTAATGCACAACTGACAGCTCATGTAAACACTGTGGCCATCTAATGTTTCCTCTCAATAAAAGCGTGGCTGCATGCACAAATCAATGCAATATCTTTAACGTACCAACGCTTCAGAAAGAATTGAGAAATATTACAGAAATATAATGAGTCTAAGAAGTCTTGCTACAGTTTTCTTAATGGATTCCTTTTCAGAAACAGGGGAAAAACAAGATATCTGAAGCTGAACAACTGCACCTAAAAAGTAACTGTTTTCATCAGCTGTGCCAGCATCCTTCTGTATCTCTGTGGCTTCATTTTTCTCAGTGAATGTGAACTTATTTCATAGTTTGCAGATTTAAGTTTGAAAGACCGTTCTGAATCAACAGTTTTGCTCTTTATACAGACTCTCTATCTGGCAGCAGTTCAGCTGCCAGCACAATATTTAACACTGAGCAATAGCATCTATGGAGCAACAGAACAGTTCTTATATTAACTGGACTTCTGTAAGGTCTTTTGACATGGTCTCCCACGTTATCTTTCTCTCTAAATTGGAGAGATATGGATTTGAAGGGCGGACTGTTAGGTGGACGAGGAATTGTTTGGATGGTCACGTCCAAAGAGTAGTGGTCAACAGCTCAATGTCCAGATGGAGATCAGTGACAAGTGGTGTCCCTCAGGGGTCTGTACTGGGACCAGTACTGTTTAATATCTTCATCAATGACATAGACAGTGGGATCGAGTGCACCATCAGCAAGTTTGCCAATGACACCAAGCTGAGTGGTGCAGTTGACACACCTGAGGGATGGGATGCCATCCGGAGGGACCTGGACAAGCTTGAGGAGGTTCAACAAGGGCAAGTGCAAGGTCCTGCACCTGGGTCAGGGCAATCCCCGGTATCAATACAGGCTGGGGGATGAAGGGATTGAGAGTAGCCCTGCAGAGAAGAACTTGGGGGTACTGGTGGATGAAAAGCTGGACATGACCCGGCAATGTGCACTCACAGCCCAGAAAGCCAACCATATTCTGGGCTGCATCACAAGCAGAGTGACCAGAAGGTCGAGGGACAGGACTCTCCCCTTCTACTCTGCTCTGGTGAGACCCCACCTGCAGTACTGCCTTCAGCTCTGGGGACCCCAACACAAGAAGGACATGGACCTGTTGGGATGAGTCCAGAGGAGGCCACGAAGATGACCAGAGGGGCTGGAGCACCTCTCTTCTGAGGAAAGGCTGAGAGAGTTAGGGTTGTTCAGCCTGAAGAAGTTAAGGCTCTGGGAAGACCTTATAGCAGCCTTCCAGTACTTAAAGGGGGCTTATAAGAAAGATGGGGACAGACTCTTTAGCAAGGTCTGTTGCGACAGGACAAGGGGTAATGGTTTTAAACTAAAAGAGGGTAGATTTAGACTAGATATAAGGAAGAAATTTTTTATTATGAGGGTGGTGAAACACTGGAACTGGTTGCCCCGAGAGGTAGCAGATGCCCTATCCCTGGCAACATTCAAGGACAGGCTGGGCAGGACTTTGAGTAACCTGATCTAGTTGAAGACCTCTGTGCCCATGGCAGGGGAGTTGGACTGGACAACCTTTAAAGGTCCCTTCCAACCCAAGCTGTTGTATGATTATGAATACTTCAACCTGTTGTCAAATGGCACAACTTTCCAGATGGCTACAACAGCAGGATTTGTGGTTAAGGTCATGTCTCTGTCATGAAAACAAACACCAGCTGACTTCTTATGAAGCAACCTTCAAACTGATATCTGAGTGCACTTCATGTGAATTATGCCTACAACTAGGATCAGTCAGGTATTTCATCATATTATTTTCAGATTTGATGTAATACTGTTGTATATCGCTGCATCTTGTGATAGGTCGTCATCCAGTGATTTCAATGCACTGTCCCTTGCTGTGTTGTAGTCATCCCTGAAGTGGCCACTGACGCTGGGGGACACTACAGGATTGTGTTGCTTGCCTCAGTTTTCAAGGTGACAATCTGGCCTGGTAAACCAGCTTAGTCAGAGGCTTGTGATAACTAGAAAATGTATTTTCATTCAGAGTTCTGCTTAAAGAAAGGCCTTTTCTCACTAAAAAGATTTCACTTAGCCAAGGCACTTAAGCTGCTCTGTAAGATTTTACTGTTAGAGAGAGTGTTATTCTAATACTGTCATGGGGATTTTGTAAGGCTTTCACAGCTCCTATAAGACCCACATTGAGTATTTTCCCATATTTCAGTGGAACTGAAGATTTATTGCTTCCTTTTAAAAATATTTTTGTTTCCATTGTTCCACACTACAGATGCTCCAACAATACAAACAAGACCACTTTCTTGTCCTCAACGTTATTACAGTTTTAAGATTTTAGGTATCCCTTCTGATGTGCATCAACAAGCTTCTTACAGTGATCTAGCAGTCACAGCTTTTCTTTATTACAGAGAGGTATGCAAATAGGAGGACGGACAGCTACAGGATCACAAGCCTCCACAATACGACGAGATGGACTGGTTTCACTGGCTTCCACAGCACAATTCCTAGCCCACAGCACTAATTGTGGACAATCTACCCCACTAAAAAGACAGTGACAGAACAGGGTGGAAAGCAATTCAACCCACATCCCACCTAGTTTTTCAAACCCTGTACATCTCTGTCAGTGCTCAGACTTTCTTGATATTTTAACTGGTTGCCTGAAAGTGCCCTCTGTGGTTAGCTTCTGTCATGAAATGTTCAGAAGAACTTGTCCTTGGGCAGCAGATGCTTCTGTTTTACCCTGAACACCACAGTGGCTGAGGCTTAGGTGGATAACCACATACCTCCCAGAGGAGGAAACAGTGGTAGACATAGTTGTATTTTGCACATCAAAGTGAGTAAAGCACTTAGCAAAGGATTAGAAAACTGATTCTAGACCCTCCTGAGCCTACTATCTCCCAAATCCAGCAGAATGTACCAGCCACAGCCATACAAGAGGAGGAAATCCTCTAATTTCTCTAGGCATTTCAGATTGCCTTTCTTAGTGATTTATTGGGCTTCTCCCAGATGATTGCCATGTGACTGTTTACCACATTACTGTCCCCTGCCCTTTGCTGAAAGTCATACAAATGTATATAGCATTACATTCAAAATCTTGTTATGGACAAAAGGGAAGACTATATATAACGAGATAAGAATTTACTGTTAGTTAAATGAATGTTTGAACAGCCACATTGTCCAAATTATCTAATTAATACAACAGAACTCATTAATAATAGCTATACCAAATTCTTCTAGAATCTACTCATTTCATTTGACATGCTTGTTCATCCAATATTCCTCTTGTTCCTAGAGCTGACAGTTACAGTCTTTCTTAAATAGAAAGAGGGGGAACTACAACAAGTTATGAGCAACCTGAGATCATAGAATCATAGAATCATTATGGTTGGAAGAGACCTCAAAGATCATCAAGTCCAACCGTACACCTGATGCCACCCTGTCCACTAAACCATGTCTTGAAGTGCCACATCTAAACGTTTTTTGAACATCTCCAGGGACGATGACTCCACCACCTCCCTGGGGAGCCTGTTCCAATGCCTAACGACTCTAACAGTGAAGAAGTTCTTTCTAATGTCAAGCCTGAACCTCCCCTGGCACAACTTGAGACCATTTCCTCTCGTCCTATCGCTAATTACCGGGGAGAAGAGCCCAATCCCCACCTCACTACAACCTCCTTTCAGGTAGTTGTAGAGGGCGATCAGGTCTCCCCTCAGCCTCCTCTTCTCCAGACTAAACAACCCCAGCTCCCTCAGCCGCTCCTCATAAGGCTTTTTCTCCAAGCCCTTCACCGGCCTTGTTGCCCTTAATCCTCGCTGGGAGTATGAGATTCACAGTTGTGGGAGTTTCTTCCTTTTCTATGCTGCGGTATACTTGGAGCTACATCTATATGTTTTCTTATCACACTCTGTCTCCTTCTGACCGGTTCCCTGCTGAAGTCTGAATGTTGCCTCCCCTAGCCTCAGTTGACATCAAAGGCTGTTACTTGCCAGGCAGTGGTGCACCAGGTTTGACAGACCTTTACCATTCATGGTGTTCACAGTGCTTCTGCTCACACAAAGCTGAGGCAATAGTCACTCGGCCACTTGACTATCGTTAAAGCAATCTGAAACTGTGACACGACAAACCCACACATGTTCTGACACCCTTCACTGTCAACTCAGTCCAATGCCTTTGGCCTTTTAACAGTAATGGAAAATTCAGGTTTTCAGAGCTACAGCAGCAAACATTCTGACTTTCTTCCCTTTCCTCCTCCATTTTCTACTTAAAAGATAACCTCCATTCATTAAGTGTAGTGGCCTCCAGACACGTATACCAGTTCTGGATACAAGACCTATTTATGCTATGCTGCCCCTCCTCACAATTTGTAAATCAGAGAAATTTGGAGAAGACAGCAAGGAGCCTAGCAGGGAAGCTTTGTCTATGTCAAGGAAATAAATCATGTATTTTTCAAATAAAACACAAAGCTCTATCAGATCTTCCTTTCTTCCTTCAACTGTGCAGATGTGGCGTAAAAGTGGGCAGTTTTAATTACAGATGTACTTAAAATTTATTTCCCTAGTTAGTATTCTGAGCTTGACAAAAGAAATTGCTAGAGCAACTTGATCATGTATACTATGTTGGAGGTTAGTTCTGTATCTTTATAACAATCCCCTCTGACTTAAATCTTTAAATTTGAAAATTTATGTAATGCAGTATTGTCTTTCTTCTCTCCTGTTGACAGTCAACTGATGAAAGATGGTGCAGAAGCAATCCCTTTCATAGCATACATATTTGATAATGCATTACTAGATTTCTCTCTTTATGAAAAGTAGATAAGAATGATACCTTCAAGTAGGTTATAAATGTCTTACAAAGACCTTTCTACAATGTGGTAAGTACTGGGTAATGCAAATAGAATTGGATACAAAATTAATGAGAAAATTCTTAGGCCTCTATTCCTTTGTCATCTGCATTCTTTTTAAAGACAGGCAGTAATTTGTGCAGCATTTTGATGCACAACTTTCTCTAATATTGATTTTATCCTAATTCTGTAAGTGTAGGAACATATATCTCTCTGGAGATATCTACAACCACTATCTGGTCTCATAAAAATTGGTTCTATTAAGAGAAGAATAAAGTTTAAATGGTCCACTGATTTCACAAAAATCAGTTGTTACCTCTAAAATAATACAGGCTTGAGTAAACAAATTTACAGGCAGAACAGAAAAATAATTCTTTGTAATCTAAATGAACAGTTTAGCATTTTGTTCATTTTTTGAAAACTAACTGGAATTTATGAAATGAGTTTGCTCCAGAGGTCCTTGATATTTTAACATCAGAAATTACCGAAGAGCTCAGGTAAATGTTACTATTGTATTAGATACACAAATTAAACAGTGTTCTTAGAACAATTAACTAGCTAGCTAGCTTGTTATTACCAGAAAAATGTCCTATAGACACGTTTCCACTAAACATGACAGAAAGAGATATAACTGACCACACTGAAAAAAATTAACTGCACTTTGAAGAAAGGCTAACAAACTGAAAATCAGCACTGAAAGATCAACAAAACTCCAGTCTTCCTAAATGAGACATTTGTCAGCTGTTGCCACTTTTCTCTGCTTAATTTAGCATGAATTGTTATTTCAGGATGTCATGATTGCTGTAGAGTGGTTTATTATTTAAATCACCATAGTGTTTGAATAAAATACTCAAAATCTGGAGACCATGTACTCACTGGATGCATACATGGTGTCAAATATTTGTGAATCACAAGTAAGCAACAGAGACTGACACTGACTTGTGAACGGATTGTGAATCCCTGAATGAACTGCTGAATATCTTACAAACCCGAATGAAGATCTTACTCATCAAATTTCTGTCATATTCCTCGTAATGACCCAGTAAAATATCCCAACAAGTCAGGGTTTTTTTCGTGCCTAAAACTGTGGCTTCAGGACAAGGGTGGGGAAAAGAACTCCCTGAAAGACACTCCCCTGAAATACAATCACAGGAGCTGGAATTTGCAGCCAACATTTCTTGTTCCTGTTGATTTATATTCATGAAGTTCACTAGTAAAAAGCTCGACATTTAAATGGACAATTAAGAATACTCAAGGAAAACTTGGAAGTTATCTTGGCTTTGGCAAGTGAAAGATTAAAAATGGAATCCTATGCTATTTCAAAGTTGTAATATATTTAGTGTTTTTTTTTCTTTTGTTGCATTGCATAGACAAATTTACATTCTATTTGTCTTCCCTTCAGTGGCATTATAAAAGTGTAACTGTCTCCCCATCCTTCCCCCAAGAAATAAATTACTTTTGATCACTATTTAAAGAATTCATCTAATACTCCACATCTTAGGGTTTTATATAAAATTTCACTATTTATACTCCAGAACATTTCTGGTCGACTTCTCACAAGGATATACTATACTCAGAGCTACGTCAGACCCCAGGAACAAGGGTAACACTCCAGTTCATGGTCACAGCAGAGCTGTTTCCCTGCAAATCATACGTTTTTGAGTGCTGAGACTGAGCAAGCTCTCCAGACCAAACACACCCCAGTCATCACTTTTGTTTGTGGGTCTCTTCGCTAAACAGTGGAGGCAAAATAGGGCTGGACGTCCAGGCAGCAAGGCCCTTCTACCTATGATTAAGCCAAGGGGCTTGCTCAGTCCTGCTGCTCACAGCTACGAAATGGATTTGGAAGTGAAATGCTGTGGCTGCCTCTGTGCCAGGCGTAGCACTTCAGGCACTTCTTTTAGAGCAGAAATCTTCTCTCTTGCATCAGGCCAACATTTTTTTAAACTCTAAGACACCATCTACTTTTGTCATGCCTAACACTGACCGTCCCCTCAATACTAAGCATCTTCAGAAGCATAGTAACAATGTCTCATTAATGGTTAGGACTATTTCTGTCTCATATTCATTCTAAATTCTGAATTGGAAGCTCTGAAAGCCTGTGCTATGTGATTAAACATTTACACATCCATGGAACAGCACCTTATGTTTTTCAAAATTATATCTTTATCCAGATTTTGAAGCATACTTGAGTAATAGCATCACAAGATGTGGGAAATTATTAATATACTCAGACATTTGTTATCACTAGAAGTAAATAACATGCCAATAATTTTATACATAGAAGAACAAATTAGCGATTTGATGTAATTACTCACACATATATATGTATACATTTTTTAAAGACAACTTACTTGATATGAGTTATTTATACTGAATCTACAATGGCAAACACATCTGAAATCAGCCTCAACCTCTAAACATTAGATTATTAACTTGCAGGTTGCTGAAAAAATATTTTACAACAAACACTTCAGTCAATTCCTCACCACTCAGAATGATTTAAGCATGGGAACATTAAGCCATCTTGAGATCTCCTGGCCTTTACCTGTAAGTTGCCTCTCCCAGACAGAAAAAGTGTCTACTGACTTCATAAAAGAAAAAAAAAACAAAATCAGTAAAATATCTATCTAAATAAAACTGAAAATGAAACGTGAGGTTTACATAACTGAAATATTTCTGCCTTTTAGAACCCCTGATAGCTTTTATCAGACATTAACTGGAATGTTATCAAATATTTTGCAGATTAGAAAAGATACCTATTCCTTCATAAAACAAGTTACTTTGTTTATACTCTGACTAGGATTTATTAAGCTCTATCACCACATTCTGAAATCCGTAGAATGGTTAGCCTAATTCTGATTTTTCAATTTCTTCTAAAATAGAATGAACTACAAAAAGAAAAAAAAAAAGAGAGAGGTAATTTCAATCTGACAACATATGGCATATAAATATAAACAAATGTATTGATTTATTTGTCCAAGACTTCCATTTGGACAAAGGAATTAACCAAACATATCAAGAATAAAATAATACAGAATTAATAGCAGAATATTGAATTCATAAGACTATCACTAAAATGGAAATATTATTCTGTGGATGCCAAACTCTGCTCCTTATGCATGTGACTAAAATTGTTGCATTCTATTAAAGAAATCCCCCTTTAATCCTCAAAGGCACTCTGTCCGGCAGGGCCAGCATGGTGGACCACAACAGAACTCCAGGATCTGCAATCTGTCCACCACTGGTATGGTTCTCCAAGTCAGCAGCGAGACAGAAGTCTTTTCTGTAATTTCACCTGTTCAGTGACCATCTCTTCTCAAACACCAGATATTGCGAATCTAGACTGGTAATCAATGTAGGAATTATTTCTTGCCTCCAGCATTCCACACACAAATGATGAAATGCTGATGTACGACTGACATTGTGCACCTTTACTGTAATATGGATAGTAATTCCTACATGATACATGACTTAAATTTCAAAGCAAGGCTAACTGCATTCACATTTATAAACAAAAAGTATTATCCTAATAGTTCAGGTGTTACTTGTTTTATTCAAATTTATATAAAACATATTTTATCTCCAGTGGGGTAGATTTTGGTTCTTTCTTTGCAGGACTTCAGCTAGCTGAAACAAGCAAAGAAAGTCTATTTTGTGTGTATATTGCTTTATTGCTGCACAAACCAGCTTGACACATGCAAAGGATTACAGAAACTTCCTTTATCTTATTTAACTGCAGACGGATACAAAGCAGGCATCTACACCTCAGTCAGCTATTTAGATTTCTACCACAGTGAATGGAGACCTAGATCTCACTTTAGTGGCCTAAAACAGATGTCAGCAGAGGACCATCAGTGTTAAACCAGTGCCATCAGATATGCCCTAAGACATGTGCATGACGGCAGATGACACAATCTGCAAGCCTCTGGATCAGCCTAGAAGCTAGGCAAAATGCCTACAGGCATCTCAACCAGTACTAGATGTCACTGTTCGGGCAACTGAACCAAGCCGCTAGTCAATACAGTCAATAAAATTTAGAACACTATCCATCTGACCAAGTGTAGGTGTCTACTTGAGGAAGAGCTTGCACGTTAAACTCCATACTGACTGCACTGAACAGTTCTCCCCTGACTGCAAAGGGAACATAAGGGGTCTCTTGCAGATGCAGTCACTGCACTGCTGAGCTCACCTAGAATTCTATCTCATTTGAAAAACAGATGTACATTTATGAAAGACAGTACCTATGGCAATGATAAAATGAAATGCTAGCCCATTTCTGCACTGCAAACAACATAACTGTTTTTATCCTAAAAAAAAGTAACTATAAATGCCGATCTGCACTTTCTTAGTGTTTTAGCCAAATTACAAATCTGTTTTGTACACAAAGACAGTTCATATGGTTATTTGTCAATTATATTCTCCTTTGAAAATCTCTGATTTCATCTACACTGAATCCATACATTCTCTTCCTGATATTTAATCTCACCACCAGGGTTTTTCTCTCTCACAAGATAAAGTACCCTTGGTGTCTAGGTAACACATTTTGGGAATGATTACCTCTCTGCCTCATGACTTTTACACAGCATTACAGTGTCCATTAGTTTAGGTTTCATGTCCTCTGATGACTAAAATATGGGCCCAACTGATTTCCTTGACAGCCCTGTATAATTCTGAAAGAATTATAAGAAAAATCATGATAATTAAATGATAAAAAGAAAATAAATTAAATTTATAAGAAAGAAGTATGACATTATCCAAGTCAACACACCATGCAAACAAAACAAAAAGGCAAATTCCAAATTCCAAATGGATCACATTTTGTATTACTATGTTATTACTATTTTTTTAAATACTATTATTTCTTTTGAAATAAGAACTCCAAAGCTACAATAATACAGTCAACACGAGTTCTCATTAGTAAAATTGTATACAGGAGGGAATTATTCTTTTCAAGGCATAAGCTTTTCCTATCAGCCTTATAAAACTCAGAAAAAGTGAACTTTAGGTTACATGTCTCAGCACTAATGACAGGAGAACAAAGCTTGAGAGGGAGGAACAAAGGAAGGAATGCAGGAAGGATAATATGTTAAAGTAGTATTTTTTCTTAAATTAGTTTTGTGGCAACTTGGAGTATTATGAGCTATTTTAAATGTAACTGTGAGCTTTTTCTCCCCTTCATCTTTTACACAGTGTACTCTCAGATCTGAAGGATACCGGCTCATTTCAAGAGAAAAACAGAAATTCGAATATATTTGTGTTTTATACCAACACTGGAAAAGGTTTTATTTTCACTGTGACATAGAACAAAATCAGACTTTGAAATCATAAAACTGAAAACAAAATAACACAAACTCATGATTCTCAAGGTATGTCATCTACTTCTACACTCCCTAATATATATTCTTCTATACCAATTCTTTTTTGAGATTAAATACTTTATTTCATAATTAAAACACAGCTCTTCTGTCTATTATTTTATATATTTTTCATTATATTGTTTTGTTCATCTTTCACAACAGGATGGATCTTCCTCTTTTACTACAACACACTCATATCTCCTTACTGCTAGTCAAATTGTGTGCTGTTGAATTATGAACAAAAGAAAGCACAGTTTTATGGTTAGTTTTTAAAAAACTGGGGGGTACCATTTCTATAATTCATAACACATAAACTGCCATAAATTAATACCTGAGCATTACATTGCTTGTTTGGAGCCAACTATTACATCAAATGCTTTCTGAAGCTACTTCTCTAAAGCCAAAAGTATAAGGCTATGCATGGATCCCAGTTAGGAATAAAAATTTTGCCTCTTGCCATGATCATCTGTTCTGATTCCCTGCCTATGAGTAAATCTGAAAGTGGTTTTCAGCAAGCAGAATACAGCAGCAACCTCTTTAAGCTTGTTCTAAGTGTTAAGAATTGACATAGAAATACAGTTGGTTTGAACTATTTACAGGGTGGACTAAGTCTAATATCTGATTGTTTTCTCCATCCCACAAATGGACAAATTCCATAAAATGCATTTCTGTTATTTTGGATGTCCACTGATAAGTCAGTTTTACGTAATTTGTAAAACAAAGGACTCATATTGAAGAAACCCTCTGAACAAACGGGATGGCTGAGGTTGAGTATGCTCTCCTCAAACAAAAAAGATGTGGTTATCTTTATCTCGGGGGGGGGGGGTGGTGGACACGGGATGGGGGACACCAAAAAATGTATCTGGTTGTTACCTAATGCCCACTTATCCAATTTCTTATGGAAAAGTAAGGATCATGTTCCAAGAAATAAAGAAAATGATGACCTGACAAGATGCATTAGAACTGTCCTCCATTCTGCCAGAACAAAGGAGGAGTGCCATGAATGATGAGCACTTTAGTTTGCAAAGGATAAATCCATTGATCACTTTGAACATGATTTAATAAGTTTTCACAGCTTGACAATAATACACTGCAGAAATGTCACATTAAATTACTGTTACGTAGTAAAAGGAAGTTTAACATTTTGCTTAGATTATTATCTTTAAGTAAAAACCTACTTTGGGGAAGTAGAAGCTAGTAGCTTTTAAAGAAAGCTATAATTAGTTCTAAAGATAATCTTTTGGAGGACTTCTGAACAGAGGATTTGCTATTTTTGTTTAAAAATATTATGAGGGAAGCTTGGTGGGAAAAAACCAACCAACCAAAAACCAAAAAAACCCGGGTAAAGATTATAGAAGACTATGTCACAGTTATTGTGGAAATATAACTGTGGAAACAGTAATATAAACAATTAATAAGCTACAGTTCACACTGCTTATATCTAAATGAACAAAAATACAACTGAAATTTCTAAGTGAAACAGAAGTGTTTAACTCATCTTTAAAATACTCCCACCTCATAAACATATCTTCCATAATTAACACCAGTGGGTTTTAAAGGGCTAGGGATTTGTGATTTGACTGGGATATTTTATTAATAATTTTGCAAATTTGTACTGACCTTTATAGAGTATACATAGGAAGCCCAACCTGTATTGCATTATACCTCAGTCACTAATGGCATTTCTTTTTTTACTTTGAACCAAGATCCCCACTCATTTCTATTCATGCAATCACATGAGGATCATCATCTATGCATTCATTAAGATACAGTTTAGATTGGAACCTTCTTCTCCCTTCCTTTCAGTAGGGTCTATAAGCAAATCAGTGTTGGTCAAAGGTAAAGATTGTGGCTACCTAAGCTTAGACTACAAGGTAGTGACCTGCACTCACACATGCCCCTGAGCTCCATCGTTGCCAGTGGTAAAAACAGGTACTTTAAAGGCTAAATTTAATCTTGTCTATGTCAGATATTTACTTTAGGATGAGGCAAAATACTAGAAGTTCTTACTTTTTTTTCCACTGACTGTAAAGGGAATTCTAGGCAACCAGCTGAAATGGAGACCCATACAATGGATACTCCTATATCTGGTAACGTGAATCTCGCTCAATGCTTTATTTTATACACCGTAACTTACACAAATTGAATTAAATTATGAAAATTCTTTGTTTTCCAAATAAAAATGTAAGCCTAAATTCTATGATGGGATTTGTACATGGAAAAATGTGTCATGACAGACACACATAGAAGTTCTTCCATTAACAACACTTCTATTGCATCCAGCTTGTAGTGTCTCCCTGACTGCCCCACCCAACCCAATACAGGAAGATCTTGAAAGATGGGAGAGTTTTTAATGGAGAGTCACCAAGTTAGTTAGGGCTGAAGCACCTGCCCTGTGGTAAACTGAGGGACAGGGTTTGTTCAGCCTAGAGAAGAGACAGCTTCGGGGGAACTGAACGGCAATCCCCCAGTACCTGTGAGGACATTATTGGGAAAATGGTGCCAGGCTCCTCACAACAGTGCCTGGTGAGAAAGTGAGGTGCAATGGACATGAGTTGAAGGAGCAGAGGTTCAAACTGGACATAGGGAGAAACTTTTTCACCAAGACTGCCAGGGAGTGGCATAGATTGCCCAGAGAGGTCGTGCATGCTCAGAGGTTTTCCAGACCAACTGGGTAAAGCCTTGAGCAGCCTGGTCTGATTTCACAGCTGACCCTGCTTTAAGCAAGAGGTTGGAGTAGATGAAACTCTGAGGTTCCTTTCAACCCAAATTATCCTATGATTTTAAGTGGTGAGTTTTCATTGTGACAGGCCTAACACACGTATTTCTGGATCCATACAGCTGAAGAAGACAATCATCTTATAAAAAAAGTCAGTACAGTGTTAGCTAGGATGTATGTTTCTGAAAGAGACATTTTTGATGCACAGCATTCTGACATGTAAGCCCAGAAATAGCTAAGTCATCATCATGTGTTTTTACAACACATTAACACAGATCCACATACTGAAATATATGGAAAAAAATTAAGAAACAGCTTTGACTTTTTGTTTATAGATATGCACAGCACGAAAATCTCCTAGACAGTGAATTTTGTTCTTTCTGTATTTTAGTGAACAGGCTATAGCAGCATTCAATTTTTCATTTCTACAGTATATGAGAACAAGGTGCAAGAGAACCAACTTTCCAGAAAGCAATGCTAATGTAACTCTAGCTGTTTGAAAGACTGGTATGAAATTGACATAATAAAGGTTTAATGGTCAAAGGAAGATTCAACTGCTTAACGTATAAAATAATTCAGAAATTTTTTAGTTTCTTAAACAGAAAGAGAATCCACAGTTGTAGAACTGTTTACTTTCCAAAAAGGCTGTTGTAATAAGCAACTCGAAACTCAAAAGTTTTATGTCCACAGCTTCTGTAAGAGCCAATGTCCTCACATGAAATTACATGTAGGTTTGTTTCACTCTGGGCAAGGCAATACCCTGTATTTATAACTGGTGAGAAGACACACTGGTGAGTAGTACCCTTTATTTCAGTAGGACCATCCACAAGTAAAGAATTTGCAATCTAGTATTTTGTTGGGGCCAAATCGTTCCCATTTTAAGGGTCACATTTTTTTCAGCCATGGTATCAATAAGGACTACAGTTTCACTGTGCTAGACACTCTTTAAAAACAAATACATACACTAAAACTTATTCAGAACAGGGACTGTCAAAGACATGAGATGTAACAATGAATAAAAAGAACAGACAGGAGAATATAATGTCACACCAAAATTACTTAAATTTTAAGATTTTTATTAAACTATGCTCTGTGTTTTTTCCCAGAGATGGATTTCCAAACATAACTTGTTCTTCTTTTATGAAAAGAAAAAAAAAACTTAAAATAGACAGAAACACTGATGCTAATGGGAAAAGAGGAATCTCCCACAACAGAAATATCAGTAAAGATGCATCCCTATCAGCCATGGTAAGAATGAAGAAGACTTACCATCCTTGTATGCAACCCTTACAAAATAAAGCACAGCTCTCCAAGTTGTAGCCCTGTAAATCTGATTTTTAAAACTGAGAATAATTTTGATATTAAGGCTCCAAAATTTTGCTACTTATTTAAAGGTCCCATTTCTTTCAGAGGAGAACAAGGACTCCGTCCACTAATTGTCTAATTGTTTTTTTAGAACTTACTTATATGATGGACAAATACAGCATTTTCTGTGAAGGAGTTACACAGTTTAACTATAAAATGTAAAACAAAGAAAAAAAACTCTTAATTTTACACTTCCTGCCTAGTCATTTACTTTGTTCTTCCCCAATACCTAGATTCTGAGTAAAATTGTTGTTAGTTTCTGTTCTCACATCATTTGTGATTTTACATAAATGTCAAAACAGTTATGAACAGTCTCTTTTCCAAGATGAAACATCCTAGTGGATTTAATGTTTTCTTGCACATAAGTATTCCTGTACATTGGAGTCACCAGGTCACCCCTCACCATTTCTTTACAGGTCCTAGAATAACTTTTCTTTGAGATTGGGAATAATTCTAGAAGAATTCAAGATATGGGTGTAATATGAAGTTAGAGAGAAGCATAATGTACTTTTGATTCATTCTTCACTCCTCTCCTAGGAAATTCTATTTAATCTTCTGACTCCTGAACACAGAGTTTACTTTTTCAAAGACCCCCCCTGTGAGGACTCCAAGATATTTTTCTGTGATGACAAAATCTAAGTCAAAGCTTAACATTTGTTGGGGGTGGGTGAGATACACAACCATATACACACGCTTAGTTATTTAGTTGACTAACTGAGGTTATTTCATTCATTAAAAAAATGAATTTTCCCTCAGAGATCTGTACTGGGATCAGTACTGTTTAATATCTT
>NW_009595331.1:34762-34975 GCF_000690535.1 Cariama cristata | reverse complement strand
TCCTGTCCCTTCTAGTATTCTTCCCTGCTGCTGAACGGATAGAGGAAAACACTACCTGCACTTCTGATCCTTCAACCAGTCTTCCCAGTTCTCTGAAGTCCCTTTTGATTGCCCTTAGGCTATTCTCCGCAACCTCATTGCTGCCAACCCGAAAGACTAACAGTGGGTAATAGTCAGAGGGCTGGACCAGACCAGGGAGTTTCCTGGTGACGA
>NW_009595331.1:34176-34699 GCF_000690535.1 Cariama cristata | reverse complement strand
CCCTCCGTTCCTCTCGAAAGGGAGACCCCTATGACAATTACCCTTCTTTTTCTCCTCTCAGATGCAGTATTAATGCGTGGGGTAGACTGACTTGGCCCAGGCAACCCCCTGGATGGACCATCTTCTACATTATCACTTGTCCTCAAGCTCCGGAGCCTCATACCTGTTGCGTAAGGGCACCTGGGAGGGTGAGGGAGGCCAGGAGGGTCTTTGCCTGCTTCTCCAAACAGGGACTCGTCTCCATTCCCCCTCATCTGTTGAGTCCCTTCCTTTTGCCTGATGGCATGAGGCTGTGGGGTCCTCTGCTTCTTGCATAGCATCCATCTGCTGCATTTGTCTCAAGGAAGGTAAGGCGCTGCTCCACCAGTCTATTTCCCTCTCACACTCCCTGATACTCCTCAACCTTTCCACTTCATCTTTTAACTCTGCCACAAGGCTGAGCAGATCATCTACCTGGTCACAGCACACACAGACGTTATCCCTGCTGTCCTCCGGTACCAGCGCCAGGCTCAGGCACTCCCTG
>NW_009595331.1:17409-34077 GCF_000690535.1 Cariama cristata | reverse complement strand
CAGGTGATGACCTCCAGTGAGGGTTTACCTCTTGAGCTGTCAGAGCTTCAGCGCCCAGCCTACACGCCCTGCCTGCGCCAACTGTAGCGCAAACTGCCGTGCCCCACTCTGGCTGATACGCCCCACTCTGTTTGCCCACTCTGGTCACCCCGTTCCTGGTCACTCGCGCTCCCTAAGGGCTGCTTTTTTATGTGTCGGGGTTTGGCCACCGTCACCCTTGGCCCCACCACGCTAAGTCAGAGCTGCCGCTCCTCACGGACTCAACGCCTCCTGCTCAGGGGGGAGGGGCTGGAGCACCCTCTCTCTCTCCCCCCCCCCGGCTTTTGCCTCAGCGGTTTTGCCGCTCTTGGGAAGGTCCTACGTCGCGGTCCTCTGCTCCAAAGCCCTTCGCCTTGGTGGCTTCCATAGATAAACTATGGTATCCCACATATCCATGTGATTCTAGCAAACAGGCTCTGTCATCTGTGAGGGAGTTGTGCTATTCTGGAGCAGAGGATGGAGGCAGGCTACGTAATAATTAGGCTGCACTAACACCTGCTCTAAGGTGTTTAAAATGGAAATGTTTGAGCAGTAAAATTCTTCCCATTGTCACACCAGGCACAGAAATGAGTTTTGGGTTCAGCTGCTCTGCCAAGAAGGGTTTTCTGTAGAGGCTCAGCTGTTTTCAGTTCAAGCTTCCTTGGACTGGCGATTCAAAGCATTTACCAAAACAGAGGATTTTAGTGTCATTTTTGATGTGTCATTACTGCCCTCCTGAAAACATAAGACTTTTTCAGGTAGGACTATTTACTTTAAGTAGGTACCTCTGACATCCTAAGGCTTTTCAAGTTGCATTGCATGCCCATGTTAAAGCCACTTAATCAAGTCCTAGGTCTCTTTGGTGAGTGTAATAGCAGCTTGGAAACCAGGCACACACGAAGAACACTGAATACAGTTGTCTTAACCTGGAACCATTTTCCATCTCCAGTTTCCACGTAAAAGCACATTCTTACATTTGTTTCTGTCCTGGATGCTAGTCTACACTGAGAAGGTCATCAGATATTCTCCAAGCCTTTGAAAACCTACCCCACACTAAGTAATTTTAATAGCTAGATTATTACTGTACTGGTAACTCATCTGTTGGTTACTTTGGGGATAGCAGGTGCTTAGGAGAATAAAAGAAAGGATAAGCAGAGACTCATTCTTCTAGCAATTTCCTGAGTTGCCATTTGTATAATTCTGTGTTTTATAGCTGTTGACCTACCAGTCTCCAACGAATTTGTTCGGGGTTTTTGCAACGCATTCAGGGAGAGACCTTTCCCATTGACTGCTCTTGTGTTTCACACCAGGGACAATTATCTACTCGCTGCCCTTTGATGGTCTCAGGGAGTGAGGGTTCTGGGTGCTTCACTTTCACTGGCAAAGTTAGAGGGCACCTTCCACTGAAATTGATCTTTTGATTCTCACCAGGTCTTTGATTAGCCTTTAATGAGACAACCTAACAAACACAACCTGAGACAACCTGATACCCAACACTCACCTCTATGCAAACAACATTTGTGATTACAACAGCACCATCACCCTGTAGGCATTGAATATCTTAATAAGATTTTCAATGGTTATTTTTTTTAATGAGAAATCCTGCTCAGCAAAGAGGTGTTCTACACAGCTCTGCAGGTTCCTAGTGTAAAAAGTACTCCTGTTAAATACAGGGTTTACTGTTCTGCAGGAGGCCATGGTGCCCTCCCACATGTAGTCTTACCCCACACCCCAGATATTTCAGCCCTCTGTACTGGATGTGGTGTCAGAGCTGCGATGAGATCGACTGTCAGCTCCTTCCATGCACGTCTTCATTTGGGACAGCGTGGGGATGGAGATGCAAATGGGTAGGGAAAACAAAGCTAGAGGGTTTTGTTTATGCATTTCAGAGTGGCTTTTAGCTCTTACATAACTTTAATTTTGATATGACACTCTAAATGAGTGATCCTGGGGACAGAAACTCTAGACACAAACCCTTGCTGCTGCACAACAAAACAAACTCATGTGTTACCAATTTCTAGCAAAAAAGGTCCAAACTACTCTATTTGCAAGCACACGCAACCTGACCAGAGAAAGTGTATCCTTTAGCAGCAGCTTATTAGTTCCCAAAAGACCATTTCCATCAGCAAAAGCAAGGCTGTTTGCTAGAAACCTATTTAATTCTCACTGCTGAATCTAATGTGGGTTTAGATACGATAAAGGTTTACTAATAAAGAAAAAGTGGTCACTGACTGTGTGACCCTTAGATACCTGGGGGTGAGATTGCCTTCATGCCAGTATAAACCAGCAGGGAAGTGAGACCTTCCTAGCAAAGCTGTTAACCAGTCTTGATGCTGATAATGATATTTGGTCTAATTTGACTTGGACTGAAAAGGAACCTGTCATTTAATGATGAAAGATAGTCCAGTTGGGATAGTACCCCAATAGTCAGTTATTGTTCCTTAAACTGCAGTGTTAAAAGTAGGACTTTTAACTTGTAAATTGGTTATTTCCTTCCTAATTTAGAACTGTCTTTCTGAACTTCATAGTGCACAGCAGGATCTAGGACATAGTTTAAAATTAAAGTAAAATAAGAAAGAAACAATCCCAGACCTGGCCACGACTGTGTACTAGGCTTTAAAAAAATGTCACCTCTAGACTTTCCAAACTGATCTAATCATAAAACAACAAAAGATAAATACGTACCAGAGAGACTATGGCAGCGGTAACATCTGTCTTAATTGCATAAATGTAAGTCTGTTGTCAAGCATCAAGTTCTCTTTAATAAAACCTCAGAGCTAGCTAATTTGTATCACTTAAACAGTTGCCTTTCACATATTGTCTGCATTTAAAACTGCATTTAAAAGTATACATCCTTTATGTACTAGCTGTGAACTGAGAGTTACAATGCTAGCATTCCCTGTTATGGAACATGATGAGAAGCACAAGGATTCCCTGGGGAATTTTGACAAACTGCTTCATAATGGTAGAAGTTAGGGCACTGGGCTACTTTTCCTGTCTGATACTACTGCACATTACATTTCCAATGGGAGGTGTTATTTTAGCTAAGGTAAGCATGTTAGACGAAGCTATCAGCAGTCTGTGTGTGGTATCTACAATATTGTGTAAAGTTAGATTAAGAAATTCTCCTAGTTCAATAAATTATTGGACAGCCTTATGACTTTGAGGAAAATGTTGTGCTCTGACACAGCTTCTGATTTCCTACCCTCTAAACGTGCAGCTTTAGCTCTTAGCTGCTGTGGAATCAGAAGCAGACCCACAAAAATCAGTGGTTGCAGTGTGACAACTGGTTTACTCGTGTAGGCATTGCCCCACAGTAAATGGAGTGCAATAGGATTTGCATTCTGAGTTTGGACTGTTAAGCAGATTCTTAC
Source organism: Cariama cristata (assembly GCF_000690535.1). Classification (NCBI taxonomy): domain Eukaryota; kingdom Metazoa; phylum Chordata; class Aves; order Cariamiformes; family Cariamidae; genus Cariama; species Cariama cristata. The sequence continues at coordinate 30,685 of NW_009595331.1, read as the reverse complement.
CTGCTGAAAATTGACTTTTCACCACACCTTTTGTGCCGTGCCCATGAGTCACAGCACAGCATCCTGAAGGGGGAAGACAGCAGAGTTGGCTTGGGCTACCTCCAACACTACTGCTACTCCATGGCTGGTCTGGGATTTTGCAAGATATGAGAGAGCAATGCTGCACTGTGTGTCACCCTGTCTGAATCAACTGCATCATACGCTGAACAAGTTGATAGATTGATGAAATCCAGTGAGGTACTCAGAGTTTATAGTTCCAATCCTGATGTTTCAGGTTAAATCTGTAGTTGGACAGTTACGTCCTTCTGACAGGATTAACTTCTCTGAAGTACTTCACTGGTTCCCCCACGCTGCTCCTGGAACTACTACTGGCGTCTGTATCATCACCTGCTGAGCAGTGTGACACAAACTGGTGATCTGAGATAGGAGAGAGACTCCAGGCTAAAAGTCAAAGTTGTGTTTTGTCCCCTTCTTTATTTTAGCCATGAATATTTTCCCCAATTAACTAACTGAGTTTTGGTTGTAAACCCCATTAATGGATCAGTTAATTCTGCCTGTGGGTTGTTCTGTGATTGCTGAGCCATTCTTTAAACATGAACGGCACAGCAACCGGAAGGCTACAGTGTGCTTTAGGGCATGACTACCAATACACTGTGTACCTGAACCATGTTTTTCTGGTTGCTACACCACTGATTGCCATTCTCCCTCATTTTTTGTTATTCTTACAACTCCATTTTGCAAAATTAGGGCTCTGGTCACAAACACTCCTCTTCTTTTACAGCTCCTGCATACCTCAAAACCTGGGCAATTTCTTTGTTTGGTTTTAACTTTTCAGCCTTCTCTTTCATAACATTTATCCTTCATTTAGGAAATTGGACCTACTAGACTGGATTGTGTTATCCTCCTCTGATGTAATGAGGACTAAATGCAAGAAGAACGTCCGCAACCTCCTTCACATAACAGGAACCCATAGACCTGCAGGTCTCTTATAGATCATTTTTGGCAAATTCGTATCTCAGGACTGGTTTCTGGAGTTGTATCTATTTAGTTCTCCTATTGAAATTCAAGCTGTACCAAGTGTGAGTTCCTAGAGTACATCCTTGAAATCATCCCGGACACCCATATACCTTAAGCTTCTCCCTTTAATTATATACCTATCCCTGTTCCTGGTCCCTCTACTCCACCCACCACAAAAAGTCTCCATTACCTCTACTGTGTTTCTCAGCCTATCCCCCTTTAAGGTACTTCATCATCAAAATCACCTAAGAAGCCAAACAGAATTTTTACTACAAACAGAAAGATAACCTCCACTTCTCTGACAAGACAATTCTTGGCTCAGTTTTTTCTGTACTGCCTGAGGACATTTGTCGTAGTCCAGAGTCCACTACACTTAGACATGACTGTTGGGAAAAGCAAGTGAATTATAGTTTGACTTAGGTTAAGGTTAGACCTCTAAATTGGCAGAGAGATAAGTCCTGGATAAACTAGACAGCTGTGGACAAAATGGACAGCTGAAGTGCCTAGGGACCTTCAAAAAAATCCGTATTGCTCCTAGAGTTAACCTTTACTAGGTTAGCAGAAGCACACAGGAAAACGTGAGGGGTGGAAGAGGAATAGGAAATGTGAATCATGGAGCATGACTAGACTACCTAATCCACATCCTCAGATAACACAGAGGAATTGAGTCTGTGTTGATTATTGTAGGTTACACCTCAGAAATGAAAAGCAGGCACAATTCCTCTTGAATGAAGAAATAAAATCAGGACCTAAATAAAGGAAAAAATAAAAATAATCAAATTTTGCTTTCAGGCCCAATTTATGATCACAAAGTCTGGGAACATAGTACCTGGAACATGAAACAAGAAGAAAGGCACAAAAAGATTCTGGCGTTCTGTCAGCAATTGTTTTTTACTGGAGAAAATGTGAAAGCAAATATCTTAAGGAACTGATAGATCTTTAGAGCCCAGATGCTTGTGTCAAAACATTTTAGATGAATTTAAGGAATAATAATTACAACAACGTGATGTATTTAGATATGAATAGACTGATTCAAGTAACATCAGGAAGATAGACGAACAGTGCATATGGTGCCGAGTTGTGAATATGACGACCATGTAAGTGAGTATGAAAGGGTGAGATGCCATTGATCAGCTAGTCCTTCCTGGAAGGTCTGAAGATCACTCACCCACAGAGAGATTAATTCCTCAAATACATGCATCTAAAAGAAATAGACAGCTATCTACAGAGTTGTCTGCATATGGGTTAGGTATCAAAACTGCCATTATAATCAATGGAGATCAAGTCAATATATAAAATTAAATACAGACAGATACTCAGCTGGTCAAATTTAAGTGTCTACTTTGATTTTCTGCCCAGAACTCCATATTTACCCATACATTCACACTCTGAGAATTTCTTAATAGAAAAGGCACCCATATTGTTTCAAAACAAAAAATTAGTTAGCTAGCTGGTTGAGTGAGCTAACTGAGCTAATTATCATCACTGTTATCTCATCCCCATACAAGAAAAGTTCACTACAACTACTGGCAAAAGAGTCAAGTCAGGTCCATTCATGAGGTCTGATGGATTGGCACTGAAAGCGGCAGGTTCAATGCTCTCTGGCAAACTGCAAGAGGAGTTGTTTGTGGTAGGAAATGAGACAAAAATAAAAGGAGTTTGGGACCTGACCCGTTTGAAAGATATAACTGTGAATTTAGAGAATCTGTGTTAGACTTTCATTCACTTCCCATCTTCTGAGTTGTTGTTTGTTCGGGTTTTTTTCCCCAACTGCTAGAATGCATCACTGGTGTCTTCTTCAGCCAGCATCTAACAACAAACCACCTACTGTAACAGCCATTTTAGGAAAACATTTAAATATTTCTGCCTGTAACTGGAGGAAATGGGTGCTTTCACCACATTTTAACACAATCTCACAGCAGTACTCCAGGATGTTTTCTTCAGAGGAAACAAAATACAAAATAAAATATAGCTGTTATAAACTGTTAATTATGGTTTATAATAGTAATAATCCCAGAGAATTTGATCATTACTGTAGTTAATGATCAGTTCGTTAGGGTTTAACTGCCTTTAGTTCCATCTAGGGATACCCAATTAGCAAACCAGTTGTTAAATACTAGTAATGACTAATTATTTGAGGATTAAAAGCTTAAATATAAATAAAAGAGAGATTGAGACTCTTAAAATTAATGCGTTAATGTATCACTTCCTCAGCATGAGTTGCAGACTACATTCTGTCCTTATGACTAGCATACTTTCTATAGGGGATTCATTTCCCTCTAAATGAGTTTTTTATTTTATATTCTCTCCAGATGTTTAATTCACATACATATTGTCCATTGTTTCAAAAGCCCAACTCTTACCATTTAATAGACTGCCTTCAATAGTGCTAAAATTCTTTATTTCTTTTCAGTGTTCAGCATGATTTTGGGGGGGCTTTAAAGCCTTGTTTGATTTCCTTTGGTTTCGTATTCCTGGCCACATCAAGCCAAACTGCCTTCAATTAGCATGAATAATGTTATTTGCTATGCAAGACATCAAATGTACTCACACAACAGAATCAAGATGACCAGATCTGTCCAGGGAAAGCCAATAAAAGATAGCTATAGCAGGGATCAGATTGAGCCTTTTAGTTCATACAGAACCAGGTGTTTTCTGTATGGTAAGAAAATGGCAATGGTAGAAAAGACAAAGGCAGAAGAGGCATGGTTTGTCATAGTAGACCAAACCTGGATACATAGATACAGTCTAGGTAGCATAAATATCCACAAATATATGGGCTTATTCAAGGCATAAAGGGTAGCTGCAGATTGCCAACAGAGTGTGTCTGAAGTCTTACAGATAGAGGTTAAATGTAGTTTAAGTAGAGCAAAATATATACGCTAGCTTCCATGTCGGTTTACTTTTAACTTGTGTCTATTTATCCAAACTTATCTGCTTTACAAATGAAGTGCAAATAAACTACATGGTATTTTCACGAGGGAACCCTCAGCCAAAGCAAAAGCAAAGTTAAATTTGACAAACCAGGAAATGGCAGCATTTGTTTTCAATCTAACTACAAAAGATAATAGTAAACTACATAACCCAGTTATTTAAACATGATGGCTGAATAATCCCAAGACTACTTCATGCTTCAGGAATGGTTACAAGTGCCAAGACGCTGCAGGGAGACAGCTTACATTTCAAGGAAAAACTACTTTTGTGCAATCTTTCCTTTTTTACCTGAATTATTCCGAAACATTTCAGTGGGAGTCTCCTGGGAATATTTTGTGCCAAACAATGAAGTTTCTCCTCACCCTCTTTTTGATATGATATTTGTTTAATAAACCCCAGGACATCCTCTGTTTATAGAAACTATAATTGCTTTATTGAAGTCAGTGGATCCATGACTCCTTAAGCTAGTCATTAACCTAAGCCCTGGGAGCAACGCTATTGAAAAGACACACAATTTTTTTAATATTTGTGTTCTTGGGACCTTTCATAGATATATAATTCACCATGCTTAATGATATAGATGAATTAAAACCAACGTCTATTTTAGCTTTATGAATCTTGAATTAATGTTTCCAGCAGCAGAAGGTAATTTTTCAGTTGGTCAGTTAGAAGACACACACACACACACGAGTTTGTGGTCTTTTAGAGAGACTCTTGTTAAACTTTGCTGATTGGGTTTCACATGAAAAAACATGGGCACACAGCTCAGATGAACTATACTGCAGAAATACTTGTTTTTTCTATATTGACTGAAGTGAATAATGCAGACTTCTCACCTTGGTGATACAGCTTTTATTTCCAGAATAAATTCTACTGCTGAGAATTGATGAAGTAAATTTGATTTATTTTCTTTCTGTAAAAGTTTTACTAGCTAAAAGTTCATTCTGAGATGTTATTGGTGAAATAGGAAAGAAGACAGGAATTTCAAACAAAAGCTATCTTTTTCCTTTGGCCCTGAACTATAGTATTTTGTTCCCTCTTGGCTTACAGAAGCTCCAGACTTTTTCAGGCATTGAAAAAGTGTCAGAAAGAGGCTTTAGTGGAATGACTCCATATTTACATTGTAATCAGCTGGTAGGTGCAAACAGCATTTGTGATGGTGACACTCAGTGAAAAATGACAGTCACAAAACCATGCTTGCCTCTGCTGAGTCTGGTGACTCTTATATGTGCAAAACTTTAATTTTTCAACATTTACAGTTATAATTGTAGTGAGTCTGTGTGCACGTGAATGTTTGTTTTTTAAACAACCTTTAAGAGAAGAGATTGCCAGTGTGCAGTCCTCCCATCTGCCTGAATAGCATTAGTTGGGGGCTCAGAAAAGAAAAAGATCCTCTCCTACACTAGTGGTGGATTTGTAGCTGTATAACTTTCAAGTTATCAAGGCTGAAAATTGAGCTTTCTTCTGGTTGTGGCAAAGACTCTTAGGTTTCTAATGGAGTGCATAGCATTTGTTTCTTTCTGAGAGGTGTGTGTGGTATCACAGCAATTCAGCACCATTAGCATTCACTGCTACAAGGAAGAGAGAACTCTTCTACATTCATTGATCTCTGTCTGATACGCTTAATGAAAAAATACATCGAATATGATAACACTGCCTTAAGGAACAGAGGTAATTATTCAACTTCTATGCATTGAGAATAACTTGCTTCCTTTTTGGGTGTACATCAGAAAAATAGAAAAGGAGTATGCTGTAAGCACACATATTCTTTCTTTTTTTTTTTTTCTCCTCTTCCCCTCCTTTCAAATAAAAAATCTTAACCACATTCTTCTGGTTTTCTGTGACCAGGCCTTATATGACTGTGATTTATGAAACAAGGGAAATGTGAGCAGTAACTAATTGGCGAAGCACTCTGGGCTGCTATGGCTGCTCCGCACACACAATGAGGTTGGGGTGCCGGCTGTCATGCTAAAAGGCAACAGCAGGCTTTAACCCTTCCCTCCCCATGCACACAGTTTCAACCGTGCTTCTTCAAAAAACTAATACTTCTCCATGCAGGCGTTTTCTGTATTTCTCAAGTGTCCAAAACACTCTTAACAACACACCTGCTTTCATGCACAAGTCTCAAATGGCTTTTTACAAAGGGGAGATGTCTTTGTGAGCATCATGGATGGTTAACACTGTTGTGGATAGGAAAAGCAAGTTGCCCAGGATCACACAAAAGGTGAGTGGCATGAGCAGTAATAAAAGCGAGGTTTCTCCTGATATTCCCGTGAGATGGTTTTGTCTCCATTCCCTATTTGTATGATAAGCTTAGGATTTTGATATGTTGCATGTTACCAGAGCCAGACAGAACAGATAAATAACACAGCTGAAATGTGAACCAGGAAAACTAGTTGTGAGATCTTTCTATAAAAGATCAGGGAAGACCTTCTACTAAAGTCACTCTTTATTTCTGACTTCATGTACTGCTGAGCTGCAATTTGCTTTACAAGGCTGAAATCTCTTTACTGAGAGATCATCTTTAGCAACGACTTCAGAGCAGGTTCATTTCCCTGCACGTATGCTTGGGAAATTGGTTTTATTCACAGTTATAGAGAACATGAGACTGTGAGACTGATGTGGGCTGAGAAGTGAGGAAGTCATAGGGAGGTATTTGCCTTAGAATGGGCAGCCACAGACATGACCTGAACCAATCTTATGTTTTTCTCAAGTGTACTTTACTACCCAGAATACGAATAATATAGATTAATGGATAAGTATATCTGATCTATATCCTTGTCTGTCTAGCCTTAGAAACATATTCTTATATCCAGTAGTTATCTTCAGCAAAACTTCAGACTAACTTTGTCTAGTGTAAAGGCCACCAACTTCTCTCAAGCATAATGGACTAAAACGGGGACCTAGGATTGTTTCATCAGTCTAAAAAACCAGTCTTCCTAGGCTAAGAATGATATTATAACACTTCATCTCTGGAAGAGCGCAGAGCAGAAACACACTTTTTCCAATGGGTGCATGAGCACCTGGACATCAGGTAGATTAAAACTGGAGCACTAAAATGACACAGGTCACCAAACAGTCAGAAGTCCATAAGCCCTGCTGATGACATGTACGAGGATGCTGAAGTGAACAAGGAAGTCAAGTAGGTCATGAGATTAAAAAGAAATGGGAAGGAGAGAGACAGACGGAAGGTCAGCATACAAAACTGAGCTAAACAATGAAAAAAGAGTTAATGCGGAGGGAGAAAAACAGAAACAGACAAGTTGTCATACTTCAGGAGAGAAAACAGAAACATAAGAAAGAAGTCCTGAAGTTTCCAACTCATTCTACTGAAAAAGTTCTTTATGTGGGTGCAATTTGAGCCTCTCTTTAGCAGTCTGAATTTGAAGTATAAATCAGATCTCTCATGGACAGATGTGTCTGTGAGTTCAGACAGGTGCAGACACAGAGGGAAGAGCTGCCAGAAATGAAAGACCCAATTTTACTCGTGGAAACTCCTCCTCCAGAAGGGGACCCTTTTTGAAAATTAGGCCTACCAGAGCAGAGGAAAAAGAGAGACACAAAGAGTTTTAGCGATATTATTGAGCAATTCATCCACACTCCTGTTGAGCTGACACAAAAAACCATACCATAGTCCCTGCACATACTTGTTCTAGACGCAGACCAGTATTTCTTTGGGTAACCTGAGCAATTGTACAAGAACCAGCTCATTTTCACTCAAACCCCTACAGGATTTGTGATGTCAGTCCACATTTGGAAAGTCGCCATACCAAAGGCCGCGCATCAAACTTAGCCATTCACCCTGACAACAAATAGGAGCAGCAGTACTCTCAGAAGACGTGATAAATATTTTTTAGTGTCCCATTACTGCATAGCCATCTGCTATTTATTGCAATTGTGCAGATCATAATACATCTATCTGATATTTATATAGATGCTGTTTTCGCTTCCATAAGAAGTGTATTGTAACTTAACGTGGCATTAGCTTAATGTTCCATTAAAAGAGAGTACTGGTAAGTGTATGCGTATGTATATATGTGTATCTAAATTATTATTTTCCTACCCATATTCAGACAGTGCTTGGAAGCTATATAGATACTGAACTTCTGCTAGGCAATATTTTCAATACTGAATGGAAATAACTTGTTTGTGCAAAGCCATCCGTTTCCCTAATTACAACCACTCCTACTGTAAGAGGAAATTGCTAATTGGGTACAGCAGGAAACAAAAAGAGAAGGGTTTTATTGTCCGTTCTGTTCTTACTAGTAGTATTAACTCATTGCTTTCTTTTGGAAAAAAAGTCTTTAATCTTAATTATGTCTCAGTTTCCCCAACTGTGAAATTATACCAGGCAGAAACTCTGAGGCTGTACATATTAAATACCAAAATAAAAGTTTCCTATAAGATCCCAGTGAGGTTATCAACAGAGGTACAAAACAGAATTCCCCCAAAATTGCCTTCACTTTCTCTGAGGCATTTAAACCAGCCAGGATTGGAACGGAGTGGAGGTGCTTGCCTGTTTTAACTCTAATAAACTTTTTTTAATCCTAATAACATTACAGAAAACCATGGATGAAGTACACAAAACCAATAGACTAGGGACAGTGTGTCAGGTATTCAGAAGATGAAAACCTCCATAACTCTGCTGAAGTTATTGAAATGACTTTGATTGACATGTCGTAACTTTCAGGCCACACACATTGGCACTTGGCAGTCTGAGGATTTCAGGTTCCCCAGGGAAGGTGCAAATACTACTGTATTAGCAATAACACGCTTCGTAGCTCAGGCTGCCAGGAGATTATATGAGTGAACCGTGCAACACGTTGGGACACTGGGTGGGTTGAGCTGAATGAGTGCGCTAGACTACTGCATGCCCTTAGCAGTAAACGTCTAATGTCAAACCAACCTTGAAAATCTGTGTGTTTAAACATGTTAACCAGAGCAAGACCTGTAGAAATGCCACAAAATATCAAAGGAGGATGAGGCTGTGTAAATGCAGCCTGAGAGTTTCTCTCCTTATGCAAACAGGTTTTTTTTCTGCCACCCTCAAAATCTTCCACTGAACCAAAGCACTGGTGTTTCATATCGTTCATATCCCACTTGCTGAGGGACGCTGCCAGTTTAACTTTCCCATTCACTCCAGGGCTGACTTCTTTATTGACTTAAAATGCATAAAACTACAATAATACATCCATGAATCTGTCCCATAAATGTAGCTCAATACAGGGCAAAGCTAGTGCTAGGGGTGGTGATCTTCCACAGCACTATAGACACCTGCTATTCTTTCTCTGGAGACTCCATTTCTGTTATGTTTTCTCTGTTACTCGTAAACACCAAACGAGCAACCTTGGTGATCCAAGGCCAATCTTTCCCTGTTTCTGTATGCAATATGTTTACCATGAATGATCACCTGGGGCTTTCATTATTTATCAAGGGATTGAGCCTCAAATCCTAGTGATGTAGCACACGGCATTTGTGGGGCCAAAACTGCCTTCATGGTTTTGAAGCCCATCAAACTCCTGCAATGTAGCAGTGCCAGGGCAACATGGGGATCCCACATGGACGTCAGATAGGCCACTGGTTTGGACCTTCATGTTCCACGTGGGAATAGAGATGAAACCGCCTCTCTGTGCACAAAGCACTGCTCCAGACCAGAGCTGCTCTCTCCGACGACACGCTATGCCGGTGAGCTGCAGCTTCAAACAACTCAGCAAATGCAAATCTCATTATATGATGGCAAGGCTTGTTTTGCCTAGAGACATGCTGCAAAGGTGCTTTTTTTAGAGCCCATTTAACAAGATGATGAATTTCTTTGTGTACGTGGTAATGTAAAAAAAAACAAATTTAAAACATGTTACATGGTTTCTAAGCAAATAGTAGTCTATTTGCATTCTCATTTCCCCGTGCCACATCTCAGAGTAAATACAAGCTTTATATATAGAAAGAAAGTCAATGATTAACCTGAAGAGTAATTACTACTAAAATGGTGACATCTCCAGGTAAGATAAGATCAGATTTCCATGGTGCTATGCTGTGTGTCATGTAAAAGGCTGCCTCTCCTTTCAGCAGATGAAACAAAGACACTTTTTGCAAGGGTAAATAGAAAAATGAACACTACAAAGTCACTCAACAGACCAGTGCAGTGCTAGAGCTACAGCTTGTCTCATAAAGACACCTGTGGCTCTCTGTGTCCAAAACAGAGGGTAAAACTGAGGTCTCTCATCCTCAAACCAGACAGAAACACAGGGGATGCTCCAGTTCTGACCTGGGAAAAATTCTCCTGATGCATGTGATGGAAGCAAACTTTTGGTGCTGGGCTGTCCTTCTGAAAAATGTGGAGAGAGCTGGTAGGGAGGCAGATCGAAGGGGCAAGGAGGGGGGGACACCACAAAAGAGAAAGGACACAAAAACATAAGAAAAAATAGCTTTCTCAGGATTAACCTTTAACAACACTGGATCTGAAGGCAGTTTGAGGGGGTTAGAGAAATCTTCCTACTGCCGCTCACCCATCATCTCAAAGAGGGGAATAACCCCATTTTCAGGCATTCTTACTTTTAATTCCCACTCGTACTGATTACTGCATTTTTCATCTCGGGGTGGAGGGTGGAGCGGTGTCGGGGGAAGAGAATGATAACAATAAAGGCGCCTGTGATTTGTGAGCATCTTCATCCGAGGGAGAGGGGCCGCAGACACCGCCGGTGCCCCTCGCTCCCTTTGGGCGACCTCGCAGTGCCACCTGCCGGCACTGCGCCGCCCCGAGTGGAAATTTCCACGCTGATGCGTGCTGCAAGACGGAATCGCAGCTGCTCTGCGAAGTTTTCTCTCCAAACTAACCTTACAGAAGGCTGCTGGGCTGGAAGAAGGGCTCAACATTGCCTCGACGTTGTCTCTGGCCGGCTCCCGCTCTTACTGAGGGGCATTGCAGGGATCTCTCTGATTTGGTTGCCAAATACCATCTTTTACTGATGTTTCCTGCAGCTTCCCTTAGACGTGAGGCTCCCACTTCTTTTTAGCAAATGGAAAGTCAGATTTTGTGCATATGCAATAGAGAGCAATGTTAAACGTGACTTTTCTCCCATTGTCCCCTCCCCTGGAACTCTGTTGCTCCCAGGGCACAGCAAGGATGCTTGGACCAGAATTAAAAGTCTGAAAAAGTAGCTTTAAAAATGGCGTTGTGTCAAACCTTTTTTTTAAGATTTGATACATATATCAAGTTTGTTTCTGAAGTTAAAAACAAGAAAACACTTATTCACCTATACTAAGGATGCCAGGTACTTAAGCTAGCCCCAAACAGGTAAGACCAGACAGTGTGAGCATCATACCTGCATTAACAGTTCAGCCCTGAGTTATTTTTGCTAGGAGAGACCACACCAGCTCAGACTCATTGCTCCAGGTAGGAACAGCTTATCCGTCAGAATTAGTGCCGAGGGCTTTACAGAAAACTGCATTATTCAGTGCAAGCAGAGATTATTGACCATGAACAAGTGTTTTATCTGCATACTATTAACAGCAGCAGCTCTTGAAACAAAATCCACCCCTCTTCCCACAACTTTTCTCTGACTGATTGCTTGATGCAGGTTTCATGGATCTAGCCAGGAAGGTTGTCTCAGAAGAAAGAGGCATGAAGATGAAGGCAAGGAGAGTGTGCAGGAGGTTAACAGAGAAGGCATTATGGTTAGTGTCCTGTGTAAACCAGAAGAGAGTTTATAAGAAAGGAAAGAATAGTGAAATTAATAAAAACACTTGAAAAGAGAAAAACCTTTGACTTCGCCATGGGAAGCGGAAATCTGGCTCAAGCAAAGTCATTGTCAAAACTGTACGTGTACACCAAGGTTGTGATTTCAGCCCCTGAGGGAAAACCATAGAAGGACAGGAATGTGCAGGGATCTTCGCAGGGTTTCTCTCCTCCTCACTCTGTGCTGTAATATCAGCATGATCTCTATACTTTTCAGAAATAGATTGCAGGTATTTCTAGCCAGTAAAATAAATCTAGTTTTCCTAGCTACCTTCTTATCATGAGGTCTCTATCTTTGAAAGAGTGGGACAGGAGGAGTAATTTCAGCAGTACTTATTGCACTGATCACAATTATTTTACTGTTAGCTACATGCCCGCTATTCATTCACTGTACTGTCTTGTCTTCAGCTGCAATATCTTTACACCACTGAAATGGGTGGTAATAAGGAACTAGGTGATAATAAGGACTGATTCCTTGTCTTAGCATATTATTTTCCAGAGTTTAAGGAGGTATCTCTAATTGTGCTTGTTTTCCAGTGCCACAGTCACAATTCAGGACCGGGCACCTGATTCACTTAGCTGGATCCCACATCACATCCCTCATGGCTCCCATCTCCTTCCCTGCTAGTGAATGACCCAACCATTCTCTTCCTTTGGGATCCCCTGCACTGCCTACGGTGGCTTTGTGGAGATTTGACACATGGAAATGCACCTCTTTTCCCCAGTTATAGCCTAGCATCAAGAGCCTCTGCAGTCAGGGTTGGACATGTCCCTCCCACACAGTCCAGATTTGTCTTTGGCATGGCGTTGTGGACTGGGATGTTTCGGAAGAGAAGAGGTCTTCAAAATATGAGACTTATCACAAGCAGCATATGAGCTCCCTATTTAGAAGGGGTTTCCATGCATGATGCTCCTTGTTTCAATTAATTTACAGTGCAGACATAACTTCACAGTACTGCAGGCAGAAAAGAAGCAGATTGGTCCTGTTGTTGGAAGGCACTGGTCAAGAGAACTGCATTCCCATCTCAGGGTGGTCACAGGTGGATGAGGCTCCCATCATACACAACCCCACTGCGTTTTCAAAAGCTGCCTGGGGTTTAAGTAAATCCCTGGTGTCTGGTTGCTGAGTCAAGGAAACTTCATGCTAGGCTAGCTGAGATAATGTGCATACCAGGATCTCTCCCTCCCTCATCACAACTCCCCTTCATCTGCTACCATCCTGCTCTGATTGCTGACTCCTAAACTGTGCCCACGAGGCACTGAAGCTGATTAATCTCGAGTGTCAACTAAAGAACTGCTGATTTGTTTTCTTTCTCATTTCAGAGGTTTCTGGTTAGGGTTTTGTTGTGGTTTGGTCACCATGATACCTACAGAAAGACTTCAAACACCCAGAATACTTGATTAGAAAATACAAGGAATTTTTATTGTCAGACAGTATTAAAGATTTTTATGAGATCTAGCATGAAGTCACAACTGATAGAGAGAGAAGATGCTTTGCTAAGGAGATGCAGGAATTACCACTTTCATTATAGCCCCCTACATTCCTACTTGGTACCTCCTGAATCCTTAAGATGCGAGTTATTATTCTTC
>NW_009595331.1:12874-17378 GCF_000690535.1 Cariama cristata | reverse complement strand
ACTGGACTGCCTTCCATTTTTCTTCTTATGGAAAATGAAGTTACCCTGAATGACGTTGGGTCTCACCAGAAGGTAGTGAGATCCACTCTCAGAGCAACAGAGGAACTGGGCTTATGTATTTTCCTTTAGTCATTCCCATGAGATTTGCTAAAGAGGAGCTTCTGTTGTAAAAGATCACATTTGCAGGCTAAAAAAAATGAATTTCTGCAGAACAGAAGTAACAGGCACTTTGTGCAGTGAAGACTAATACGTTTTCGGATAATACAAAGAGTCAGGGCTGAATTGTTTTAAAAAGATCTGATTCCTATTTCTGCTACTGACGAGCTTTAATCGTCACTATAAGATGAATGTTTCATCAATAATTATTATTAAAGTGATTTCTAGCATCAGTAAGGCTTTCAAGTTGGTTTTAACCCTTTGCATTTCCTATAAAGTACGTATATATGCATATGAACAGACAAAGGCATGCAATCTAAGGCAAGCAAGATAGACTGAGAACAGAGATACTAATATTTTGGTATTTGGAGAACGGATTGAGAGCAGCCCTGAGGAGGAGGACTTGGGGGTGCTGGTTGACAAGAAGTTCATCATGACCCGGCAATGTGCACTTGCAGCCCAGAAAACCAACCGTATCCTGGACTGCATCCAAAGCAGCGTGACCAGCAGGTCAAGGGAGGGAATTCTCCCCTTTTACTCCGCTCTGGTGAGACCCTCCCTGCAGTACTGCCTTCAGCTCTGGGGTCCCCAACACACGAAGGACATGGACCTGTTGGAGTGAGTCCAGAGGAGGTCATGAAAATGATCCAAGGGCTGGAGCACCTCTACTATGAAGACAGGCTGAGAGAGTTGGGGTTATTCAGCCTGGAGAAGAGAAGGCTCTGCGGAGACCTTCTAGCAGCCTTGCAGTATCTAAAGGGGCCTACAAGAAATCTGGGGAGGGACTTTTGACAAGGAGATGGAGTGACAGGACAAGGGGCAATGGCTTTAAACTGGGAGAGGGAAGATTGTTTAGGTATTGAGAAGAAATTCTTCATGGTGAGGGTGGTGAGGCAGTGGCACAGGTTGCCCAGAGAAGTTGGAGATGCCCCATCCCTGGAAGTGTTCAAGGCCAGGCTGGATGGGGCTTTGAGCAACCTGGTCTGGTGGAAGGTGTTCCTGCCCATGGCAGGGGGGTTGGAACTAGATGGTCTTTGAGGTCCCTTCCAACCCAACCATTCTATGATTCTATGATTTTGGAGCTGTTCAGTTCACCAAAATTTACCTTACAATTTGTTTGAAGAACAGATTTATTAATCTAGCTCCAAAATCATAATGCTGACAAATTGGGAATCTCCCTCTGCCTAGTTAATTAGTAAGGCATAGATTTTTAAATGCCTCTGATATTTGAAGCCAAAATTGTGAATTTTAACTTAGAGGACTGGCAATTATCCAGACAGTAGTAGAAATAGTATCTCCTACACTGTAACATCATCCTTCTGCCACAGATAGGGATTGCACTTCTGACCAACATCTTCAAAAGAAGTTAAAAGTGCTTAACACAGTCCCTATGATTCAGTGCATGTTCAGCCTTTATGGAATTTAACTACTAGATTTGATTTCCTTAGACTATCTCCCCTCATGTGTTTACTATTAAAATTGAAGTTGAAGTAAGAATTGAAAACACAAATAATAACAATATTTTTCTTGCTTACCTTTGTGTATCAGCTGAAGCACTGCTAGGATATTAAGAACCACAACAAATTATTTGTGAGGAGACTGCCAAGAAGATCTCGAGCAAACACTTACCAGGTGAATGTGTGATTCCTGCGGATCTCTATTGCTTCTCCCTTTGTTCTTGTTCAGCTCCTTTGAAAAATGGGAGATTTTGCTTTAATAGGATTTTTTTTTTTTTGAAAGAAACAAGTAGAGAGGAGGCCAAGACACTGTAGAAACTCAGGGATATTATAAAAATGTCACAGGATATTCAACATTCATACATACAGCAGAAACTGCTGGCTTTTTATTTATAAAATCAGGTGAAAGACACCCACCATTACCAGTAATTACAGAAAATTCAATTATGTTCTTCAAATACCAGATCTGCAGCACTGTAACTGTAAACTCTGCTTTGAATGGGTGTATGTTTTAACTCAATGTCAAGATCAAGAAGAAGGAGAAGGATCACACTTCCAGGACTTTGGCCAGCTAAGGTACTTGGTACTCCCACATTCACTACTACAACTGCAGCCCTACAGTAACACAAACTCACTAAAGTCCATCTGAGCCTGTGTTAGCTCTTTATTCCAGCCCTTACATATGCTCAGCTGTTGCATAATTATAGGCCAATGTCTCTGAGCTGTGCATGCTGTAAAATTCACAAGTGGATAGTTTTGCAAATATATGGCTGACTATTTGGAACAGGATAATTTACTTGGTTTCTGTCAATGGGGTTTACAGTCAGAGTATTCCTCTGTCACAATTTACTGGGAGCATTCAGGAATTTTCTTGTGCCCTTGCTAATAGTAAACATGTAGATGTTATCATTTCACATTTCTTTTTTTTTTTTTTCTAGTGGGGCAAAATGTTCTGCCTAACAAGCTCACATAAAATTTAAAATGCACAGGACAGAACTATAAGTTAACTTTATCACCTGGATTTAGTGTTAGCCCTTTGCACTGAATGCCATTTGCATACATCAGAGATTCCTGGACTGTATGTGTCCAGGTCACTTATTCATTATTATAATTTATTTCTAGCACAGCAATACCTAAAGGCCCCAGGGGAAGGCAGTTACACATACATGCATATAATGAAAAAAGAATTCTTGCCCTGAAGAGCTTAGCATAGAGCTACCTACCTGGTACAAGAGCACCCCATGCAGAGATGTCTCTAAATGAGATGATACATTTATGTAGTATAGTATAATGCCATGCAGAGATACTCTCTGTCCTGGAAGCAGTGTAGTTACACCACTACAGACCTATATCTGGGCTAAATTTGTGATAAATAATGTATAAACTGACAGCTACAATGCTTCCAGTTTTAGTTATCTCTGAAAGTGCATTTTACCGTGCAGACGTATTCTTTATATTTACTACCTAAACGGAATAGGAAAAATAACAGCTAAAGGTTTAAAACTGTCAGACTCTGGAAAGAATTCAGGGGAGAGGTACTATTTTTTCCTCTGTGGGTTTAGTTGTCAGAGCAGGCTAATGCTCCTCAAGAACAGTCTAAATGAACCTGTATTCACTGGAGAAAAAAAGAAAAAAACCCAAACAAACCCCCCCACCAAATCCACAACCCAAACCCAATTTATTTTTACTAGTAAGTATGCATGTATTTTAAAGTCCTCACACCTACTTGCAACTAGAGGCAGTCCTGGCTGGAGTGAATTACTCAAGAGTAGTAATGAACTTCTTACAATGACAAATAAAAATGAATTAAGACTAGATGATTTTTTGGATTTTTTTTTTTTCTTTTTTAATAAAGAAGTATTTTAGTACAGCAAGAATTAGTGCAAGGAAATCCCGTGGTCTGTGCTACACAGGCAGTCAGATTGCATTAACACAGTCGTCCCTTCTGACTCAACAGTCCATTAACTTAAGTATGAAGTTAGAGGAGAAGGGGAGATAAGACTTGGCTGTGGAAGTAATTTACTTTTTCTGGTCAGAAATGAAATCAAATCGGAACAGCAAATACCACTTAGGATCAGCATTTTTATTTATTTATAATGTTCAGCAAATTGAAACAATTTAGTTTGGGATGAGTATTTACATCATCCTGAGATAATCGGATTAAATTCCTTTTAGAACATGTTTAATAAAAGCACAGGTGGAATTAAAAAAATCTAGGTGGAAATGTGAAAGGTGTCCTGGGAAAGGGGTAGTTCACAGGCTTTCTAGTCCCTTTCAGGGAGTTTCTATCAACTTGATCCTCTGATCTCTTCCCTATCTATACATGTGCATATGCATTACTTTTTATTTTCCACAGATATATAAAAATAAAAGCATAACACATTTTTTCATGCTTTCCAGGACATTTGACTGTTAGACTTGGGAAGACAAACTCAAAGAACATCATGATCTTTGTTACAAGGTTTACTTAACACTATTAATGACAATATGGAGGAGTTAAACAAAAATCAGGATAGAAAATATTTTAATTATGTATAAAACATTATAGGAGTTTTCATATTGTGACATTTTTTCCTATTTTGGAATGAGAAAAAAAAATCAGGTGTCTGAATTTCTCTGAGATACTGAGATTCTGAGCTACAAGTATTAGTTATGTCTATGTTTTATCTGAATACTCAATTTGACAGTTCTCTGCTATCTCTCTGTTTGGGGGCTTTTAGAGTGACCACCATTTTCAAGGAGTTTGAATCTTTTCCTGTCTTCAGAATTCAGTCTATTTCCTGAAATGGCAGGTGAATTTGAAATTAAGTTGCCATACCAAAATAATTAAATAAATGAATAAGAATGAAATACAAAGAGTAGGTGAGGATCTTCCTTTTCCCTGTGGCTAA
>NW_009595331.1:1293-12843 GCF_000690535.1 Cariama cristata | reverse complement strand
CCCTACAGGTCATAAAAGCTGCTGGAGCAATTATCATTCTGTTGAATTCTGGAAGAGCACTTTTAAATAATTTAAAAAGTGATCTGTTTTTTTAACGTAATTACTATCATTATATTTTTTACATGGGAGCAAACTAAGAGATAAGTACCTTCTAAGTCAATAAATATCTTGGCCTGAAGCCCTGGAACTTTATTTATCTGTGAAGTGTTTGTCTTACTGAATCTTCCCTAGAAAAACAAAATAATTATTGCTTAATGATAGTAGATGTGAGTTTTCTCTTTCAATTACAAAGTAGGATGCTTAAAGTTTTCCCAGTGTTAGAGGAACATCTCTTGAATCTGGTTGGAAACAGAAGGGCATAAAGTGAAACACAGGAATAAACTCACAGGCACTTTTTTTTCCTATTGCCCACAACACAAGTAGCAACCCAAGAGTTAGACTCCCTCCCTGTGAACCTTGCAGGAATCACTGCATCGCTGTTAGTCAATCAAGCCCCTGGGGAAGGAAAGATCCCATTTACTAATAAGATTTCAAGGGTCACCAAGGGAAGACTTTTCATTATAATGGTCTTGTTTTCTGAGGAATGGTAAAAGACTTTCCAAGGTGAAGTGCTGAGAGATGTAATCTCTTTCTAATCTCTAGGAACTGCCTTTTTCTGTTATTAATATTGCTTCCCCACCCTAGGCTACAACTCCAGAAAATATGTAACACATGCCTAACATTAGGCACATTTTCAAATCCCATTGATTTCTATGACATTTGAGCATGTTCTTAAAGTAAAATTATAGTTTCTTCTCCCCCTTGGGAAAAGAAATTGCCCTCTGATTTAAAGAACATAATGCTTA
Organism: Cariama cristata; assembly: GCF_000690535.1. NCBI lineage: Eukaryota > Metazoa > Chordata > Aves > Cariamiformes > Cariamidae > Cariama > Cariama cristata. The sequence goes on along the minus strand of NW_009595331.1, from coordinate 11,998 downwards.
CATATCAATAAATAATTTATTTTAAGTTTAATATCCACAAAAAGGTATAGTAAATAATCATCTCATTCCCTGTGCCTCTTTCAAATCTTCATTTTCAGGGCCGTTGTTATTAACAGCTACTAATCATGGATTCATAGAATAATTAAGGTCAGAAGGGACCTCTGGATGTTATCTAATCTAGCCTGGTGCTAAATGCAGGCTAAATTAAATCAGGTATACAGAACCTTGTCCAGTTGTGTTCTGAATATCTCCAAGGATGGAGGTTCTGTTATTATTTTTATTTTTGCTGTTATTGTTGCAATTAAAGTTATATATTGCAAAAAATTAAGCAAAAGTTGAGAATATAAAAACTCCCACTTCTGTCATCAATGCCTCTGTATGAACTTTTAATCCATCCTTAATTGAGATGTTCTCCCCAAAGATGCAGTGAAAATTTGTTTTTTAAGTCAATAGAACTGAAGCAAAAAAACAAAGCATTGTGTCATCTGGAGCTCCTCAGAGAATGCCATTTCTAAAGTAATTGTGCGTTTACACCTCTTTGCCTTCCCTGCTCCCTTCCTGGTAACAGGGTGTTCATAATATTCTCAAACTCATGGCAAACCTCCTCATTACAAGGGACAGAGATGAGGTGGGTGATGGTTGTATGGAGGGAAGAAACAGCAGACTGCAAGGGATCTCCGGAAGAGTATAAACAAGGGGAGGGTACCCATAAAAATACTTGCCTGGAATAGCAAGGCATTAAAACCAAAATGCATCTGTGAGCTACAAGCTTGAAGACACAGATATTTGTAGCGGTTTTGCTATTGTGTTCATTTTCTGAGGGGAGAAAGGGGATGACCCATCACCAGCAAGAGGCTGGTGCAGGTGAGACTCCAGTACAAGGGGAAGGAGAAGGGGCCAATGCTGATGGGAAAAACCAGGGGCAGGTGGGAAAGGCTGATTGCCACACTGACTAATGGGAGTTGTGAGCTGGTGGTGGACAGGAGCCTGGGGAAATAACAACTCAGAAATTAGGGACACCAGTGGTCAGGTCCCGGGGGGAAAGCAGCTCCTATATGAAAGCTGAAGAACATGTGGGAGAAGATGACTTAGGAATTGGAGCAAAGGACTAAAACAAGACCTGTAAAATCTGTAAGGACTATTATAGACACTATTAAATTGGAAGTGCCATTTTTCTCCCTTTTAAAATAAGCCATGTGAGAAGGGGAATCATGGTGAACTAAAAGTCACTCATTGATCCAGAAGCTACATCATCAAGCAGGGTTTTCATGCTCTCCTGGGCCTATCACAGAAACCACCCACTATTTCCATTTCCTTAACTCCTGCTGCTATAGCATTTTATAATCCCATTGTATTGTTCTTCTTTTCTTTCTTCCTTTTCCTCTGTAAAAAGCAGACAGGGGATATATTTACAGAAATTGTTGTTCCTAAACTAGCACAGGCTGTGAATTATTCCTAAGCATCTGCTATCAGATTCTGATGGATGTCCTTAGCTGTTTGACACAATGTCTGTGAAGTCAAATTTAAATATGCTTTCTCGCCCTGTTCTGGTCCAGCACTAGCACCAATCTCCCTTATATCTTGACCTCCTTACAGCTCTTTTCCCCTCAATGACTCCCAAATCTATCCAGATTCCAGATCCCTTTTTTTTTTTTTTCCCCCCCCAGTTCCAAACCCAGTATTTCTACACTCCAGTTCTCAAACCATCCTTCTCTTCCAGAAAAATTCTTACCTATCTTCCTGCCATGCTAAAACAAGGTCTTATGCTGTATGCTCACCAGTTACACAGTAAAAGACAGGGCTACTTCTTTCTGTGGTTGAAGAACACCTTGACTTACAACTTTTACTTTGTGTACTTATGTTTTCTTGTTATGTCACATGACCTAGGAATTATCGCATACTTCATTCCTTGCTGGCAGATTAAAAGATTTAGGATGAATCTAATAAAAATTTACTAGTATACCCATCCTGCTTGGCAGCCTCTTCAAACTATACTGTATATAATCCAATCCATACTTGTTTATCCTGCTTAGCAGAGGACATTTGCAAAATGTAGATGTACAGTCTTGCAAGCTATTGAATGAGTCAATCATGATGTATCTATCCCTTCAGAAGTAAGAAAACTCTGTTGGAGTCAATATATTCTGGCAGATGCTATAGAGAAAAGGAGAATGAAAAGGAAGAAGATTTGAGAGAAAGATTAAACTATAATCACTGCAAAAGTTTCTATAACAGAAAATCCAGCCTCTACTTTGCATGGTTCTATTCTATCTGAGTTGTTCAGGTTGGCATTAAACAATATAAGATTAAGCACTTGTCAAGCGAACTAATGAGTTTTGGATTGATTTCTGTCTTCTGCAATGCTACTAGCATTTTTGACAGGTATGATTTATAGGGCATTCTTTGGGCCTGTTCATGAGAAGAGCTGTTTATTTTGGTTGATGGACAGGGTTTCTAATGTTCCCAGTGGAGTGTGCAGATGGCAGGAAGGACAGTAATCTTTGAGACAATCTCTCAATGTCTAAGGTATATCTCTTATAAATTTGTAATCAAGATCTCAAGAAACTAATGTCGGCAGGCTGCTTCTGAAATTGTTTTTGTGACCTTTGGCCAATGAAATGCTCCCTGAAAAATGTACGTCTGGTACTTTTGCTGTTTAGTAAATGGAGCTTGTATAGGCAATCAAGGAACTATACTTTCCTTTTTAACTGATGTGACATATATACACAGATGTAGAGTTTTACACATTTACAGTTCTGTTCCCTCTGGCTTAGAAGACTTTTTGTACATTTTATGTCTATGGATATTTAGTGCACTAGCAGACTACAAAAAAAAAAAGCAACCAGGCAGTCTATGTTGGAAACCTAATGGAATCACTAAGGCGTGAAGATAACAAATCTAAGCAGCTGCAACACTGAATGATTTTTATTCTCATCTGCTGTTCTTTCCATTGTTTGATTTTTTCCTATTTGTCTTGCTTATAATTAGACTGTACAGTCTTGGAAAGGTAGGAATATAGGCCAGTTTGGAGCTGATATAGTTGCGCTGACTGAAAACCTGCACCAATATAGAGAGAACATGGGTCTTCCTTTTATCATTTTCTTAATTCTAAAATCTAAACAACCAATTTTGAAAGAGGATGTAAAATAAATTTTTAGAGTATTTCCTGAAAACTTAAGAGAAAAGGACTGATTGTGGTGTGAATTTAAACATCTAAGATGGATTACTTTCACAGCTATCAGATGGTAAATAATGGTAACATCATGCTAAGATAATTCCATGGTTCAGCTCTAATTTCGGTCCTGCACAGCACAGTTGTCAAAAATTTGACTTCCTAGCACTAGGAACCTAATAGGAGGTTTGATGTTCAGAGAATTTAAACTGCTGTCATATTTAACATTAGGCTTACAAATCTGAAGCCCTTGACCTATTATACTATTCAGATCCTTTTGGTCTTCTCAGTCCTACTACTAATTCTGATGATGGGGCTCTCTTCCTCCCACCCTGCCTTTCTCAAGTGTGTGTATATCTCTTAATACAAACTCTAATTTTTCAAGAAGGCCGCTTTCTCTCTGTGCCATTCTGCATGTAGGATGATGATTTTCCCTCCAGAACAATTATAAACATTGAATCCAGGTTGAACACAAGCAGAATTATAATGATGCTTTAATGGCTAGCAGAGACATTGAAGAGGTGACTGACTCAGTTACCTCTATAGGCCTCTGACACTGTTGGTCTTGGGTGCATGAAACATCCATATAGGACAGAGAGAGATGGCACAGAGTCTGTAGGACAGCTGTGCCTTTCTGGACAGGTGGTGGCTTGATGTCTGTGATTAAGCAGCTAAATCAAGCCTTGAACATACCACTGGGGAGCCTCCTAGTTCAATCCTCTGCACCCTAAAGGTCCCCTAGTGTTCAGTCATCTCCCACTATCCTACCCCAGCATGGCGACCAAAAGCATGTTGGTGATGGCAGCAACACTAGCAAGAGCGGCAGGAGAACTGACAGCCAGGTCAATGGAGAAAGCTCAGCAAAGGCAAGGACGGCTGCCAAAGCAGCTAGAAGCAGCCAAATTTGTGTAAGTGACAGAAATAAAAGAAAAATAACATTTTACAAAACTTATCTACTGCTGAAGTCATTTATTACTAAGATAGCTTCTTATATCTTGGAATAAGTACCCATAGTATAGAGAAAAATCAAGCTTGAAATGAGCACAGGACTAGAAAAGACTGTTGAAATTCAAGCACTAACATCCAAATCACCCTTTTAAACATTCATTGGACACACTTGATGTCGGGATTGTTCCTTGACTATAATAGCATGCTTTACCCTTCTTATCCACAATATCCTAAATAGTTTGAGTAATTTTGCCTCCTCTTGGCCTCAGCTAAACAATGCAACCTCTTCTCAAACGATTTTGTAGTACAAGCACCCCTTTGCTCTCACTTCAGGGAGATGCTAGGTCTCTCTGCTGACGCTCGAAGTCATTGAATTATAGTAGTGAGACATCAGATCTCTACTAGAACACTGTGACTTGCTGCAGCATGTGTACTCTTGGAGTCACAGCCTCATTATCTGTGATCATACAGCTTACAATTGGTTTGGAGCTAGGCAATGCGTGTCCTCAGAACTGCCTGCAAACATGCTGTAGACATAATGTCAGCATCCTCATTTACGAATGATTCAATCTTCTTCCTTTTAAGGTTCATCACTAAACTTGTTCCTGTTTTATTACTTCTTTTCTAAACTTGCATGTCAAAACTATCTATACAATTTCAGGTGAGTTCTCATCACAATTTTGTACAGAGAAATTAATGAATCCTTACCTCTACTGAAAATACCTCATTGAGCAATCACAACTGCTTTTCCCATGGCTAAGTGCTGTTAAACACTCTTCTCCTATGATTGACAAGAATATCCTGATCTTTCTTCCCTTAAGATGGTACTAAGTGATGATATAGCAGTCTATATATGAAATTCTTGCTATTACTTCCTCAGTTTATGAGCTTCCACACTGTAGTAAGAAATTTAACCATCTTTACCCTTGTCTACTACATTATCAATTTTTTCCTATGTGATATCTAATTTTTCCACTGCACTGACGATGCCTTCAACCTTCATGCCATCAGCAAATTTCATAAGCAATCTTCTATACTTCATGCCGAGATTACTATTTAAAAAAAAAAAAAATAATAAAGCATGAACCCAGCCTCCATCAGTAAGCTATTTCTAGCCTCATATCACCTCTTTTAATACAGTTTCTTGCCTCTTTAAAGCTCTTGAAGGAATCCCTGTTTTCTGCTCCTTAACAGAAAATATCTTATGTGGCAACAGCTAAATATTTTATTAACCTTTAGCTCTACTGGATTGGCCAATTTTTTTTGACAAAAAACATTCATTTTATTTGAGAAAGACACTTAGTTTCTTTATGCGATTTCTCCTCTGTTTCCATCATTTGAGTGTTCATTCCTTGGAGACTCCTGAAGTAGTACATTCTGTTGAGATCAAATTGATGAAACTGAAGTCTAGTGGATAATTTGCTTTTCCTTTGTTAAGTATGGGTATCGTGTTTGTTATTTTCAATTTGTAGTACATGATGACACTTAATTCAAACATTTGTTTCTAGCTTTGCTATTTTAGGTGAGTTGATGACAGTATGCATTACACCCATTATGAGAGCAAAACTCATGAGGCATTGACTTTATCTTATTTACAGTCATTTCAAAACCCATATCTTTATTACCATTCTGACCTTAATATCAAAATTATTAAAACCGAAATAAAAATGTGCATCCAGTTTTAGGGCCAGTTCTGGGTTGACTGTGCTTTCTTTTGTCTCAAACAGTGGAAAAATAAGAATTGCACTAGATCCCCACACCTTCCCCATCACCTTCACCTGCATACTCACAGGAGGAATAACCAGCTGCCTAGATCTCTACACCCTCTACACCAGCAGCAAAACAAGGCTGATTTTTCTCATGCAGGGATGGGATGTTTTATGCCCCTTAGCCCCTTCATGTCTGCTTTGGCTTAGCCATAGTTTAAACTAGCAAACACTTTGAGATCCAGCTTGTTTGCAGCAAGTTCCTGACAAAGTTCAGAGAGTTACTTCAGGACTCAGAATGAAAACTCAGATTGCGCTGCAATTTTATTGACTCCTGCAGTCAATAAATCTCCCCTCCCTCAAATGAGTGAGTGAGCACACCACACAATCCATTTCTCACCACTGTTTTTCTTTGGTTTGATCTGTTAAGAGTGAAAGCTATTTTGCTTCCTATTTGGCCCCCGCAGGTTAAAAGAACAGATGGATTTGGGTGAAATAGTACAACTGTCACCTACTGGTTTCAAATGAGGGTCTGGGAAAGGATTACCCAGGACTTCAGGTGGCAGATGACTTTATTCTCGTACTGCAGATCAAAAATTAATTTGTGAGAAGAAAAAAAAATGCTCTTGAAGAAAAAATAATAACTTTAATGGGATATTGTAGGTAATCCAAAGTTCACTTTCTGTCCTCAAAACCCTGTTATTCACACCCAATAGCAAATGAATCAATCCCAGACTATTATGGATTATTATTGCTTCTGTGTATATAGCAATAAAACCGTATGGACATGACTGTTGTCTTCTCATTTCCCATCTGTGTCTTGTGTCAGTGAGCTGTACCCGTGACCTTTCCTATGACCATGGCCATTCTCTGTGCTGCGATTTCCCCACTTGTGCAGTGAAAATAATGACAAGTTTCTTCCCAAGGGTGTAGGAAGATACGACAATGAATAATGTCCCATGAGTCTAATTCAATGTCCACTGAAGTACCTGAGAATCTTTCAGCCAAATTCAACATGCATTCAAGCAGGTGCTACAAAGACCAAATTGTTCTATTACAGAACAAATCTCAGGATTAGTTTAGCCCCATTTGTGAGGCAGCAAATCATTCAGCAATCAAGTCTAATTTCTGCAAACAGATTTGTTTATTCATTCGTTCATCATTCATTTTTCATTCCATAATTTTCAGCCTTTGGCAGGTTCCCAGGAAAATTATTCAGTGCTTATTGCCCAGAATGCTGTTCTGTGATTGCCCATCTGAATCAGATAGCAAGGGTTTTAATCTGTCTGGTGGAATGACTGAAAGAGAAGAATAATGAATTGGGAAGGTTTTGGTTTTGTTTTGTTTTAATTTTTTCCAAATGATGAACCCTCAAGAATTTTTCAGACTGGTACGCAGATCCATGGATAATTTAATTTACATAGATTACTATGTCATATGTCCAAACACAACCTTCATCTGTGGCCTTTCCCAGAACTTTTGGAATTAGGCAGTGCACTATAGGCTATGTCTGTCCTCGTAAATTAGATGTTTCTAGTAGTGTTCTTTGACAGTGAGGCCAGCAGGTAAGGATCAGCCCGTGTTCACACAAGTAACATACCTTACTGCGCAAAACTGAGTGGCTGTATGCAAAGTGTCAACTGAGTTTGGTTTCTTTCCCATGAAAACTTCCAGGCTATTCCAGAACCTGTTTGTAAGGGTGCAAGTCAGCACAGGTCAAAGTGACACAAAGAAAAATTTCTACAAATAAACAGTTTAAAACATCAGACTCCAGAATCTGGGAATACTTTTTGGTGATCAAAACCTCTGAGACCAGCAGAAAGCAGGCTGAAAACCGTGCCTTTAGATGAAGAAACTGTTTTACTGAAGAAAGTGACGTTGGGTCCGTCCAATGTCAGGCATTTAATTTGGTCTTCTCATGTCATCTTCAGTCTAAGCTGTCTCTGTTTATAGTTAATGGAGAAAAAGATGTACCTCCAGATACTCATTTGGAGAAATCACAAAACGTGGAGAGGTTTGGTACCTTTAAATAGTTGTAAGTCATAAATAGTTTGATCACATGAGACTTGTAAAATTTTATACTTCCTTTAATATATTAAAGTCTCTCTCATGCGGGTTGTCTTCAATTTCTTTTTTTTTTTTTTTCCCAAACCTATCCATCTTTTTCCAATTCTTGATTTTATAAAATAAATTGTATTTGAAAAGAGTAAAAATGACACCTGAAATTATCTGAGCGTATGTGTAATGAAGACATAAGACCAAATATCATGGCAAAGGTAGGGAAACATTGGTGCAGTTTGCGTGGGGAAACTGAAATCTCCAGCATGGGAGGACTTTAAGAACAGACTATATAAACATCTACCTGAAAGGCACTGTCTGAGCTGATATTTTTCTGGGGCAAAAGGAATGGACCAGAAGACCTATTGAGACCCTGATTATCTTATTATCTGCGAGCCTAGGGTTTTATAGATTTATGGTTGTTAAAATCTAATGACCAGAATTTCATGTCACCCTCCTGGACAACAGGCAATCAGATAAAAGTAGAGGTAATCAAATTAGAGGTTTAAATGTTGATAAATGAGCACTTAACCCTATTTTGCCAAAATACAAAATGTCATGATTATTCTAATGGACATTTTGCATAATGTAATCCTTTCAAACAAAACTGTTTAATAATTATATGGTCTTCTCCAGTGATTTTTGTGCTAGGATCTAAAAGTAAATGAAATAAACATTTTATTTATGGGTGTTAACATCATATTATTTCATAGATAGGGAAACAGAGGCAATGAGGAAAAAAGAAACAACTAGTTTTGAAATTCCTATGGATCCTGTAAAGCCACAAATTTGCCCATGTTTTCAAGCATTAACTCCCAGTTTGTACTTGTGTTTGATGTCAATAATGTGAGTCAGTAAATTACTTTGCATACAAATTTTGAAGCCAGTTTTGACAACATACGTAGTCCTATGTTGCATGGTGTGATGGTCAAGGGACCCTTTTTGTCGAGTGTCTCAAACCGACTAACTGAAGGGGACTTAATGCCTGTTTGTGGTGAGCAGTGTGTTTTCACTTGGGCACACTTCAGGGAGGCTGACCAGTCCTGCCCCACGAAGGTGGGGAGTGGTTCCCTGTGTTAAGTACCCTGAAACCACAGAGATCAACTGCCCAGGTGAGACTGCGGGAGACCGCGACATCCTGTGCCCGATCGAAGCACAAAGTGAACCGGGTCTGGGGGCTACCCTGATACTCCTATCACCTTCTGGAACGTTCCAGAAGGAGATCACAGCATGTGTGCAGGCATGGAAATGAGTCTCCACCTCTGGGAGGAGTCCAGAAGACCCCAACACTATAAAAAGGCGACCGGCCCTCAGCCATGGGGCACGCTCCTCCGCCCTGGGCCTGGCGGACCGACTGACCGAGAGGGCTCCGATTCAGAGACTGAGAAGACGTCGCCGGATCCACGGGTGGTGATCCCATCTGTTTTCTCTCTTTCTTTCTTTTCTCCTTTTCTTCTTCTATTTTGGATTTTTTATAAGAATAAGAACTTGCCTAGTCTTTTTGTTCCTTCCGCCACAGTTTTAGTGAAGGTTTGTAACAAAGCTAGTTATTTAGTTATTACCTCTGGAGAGCCTGGGGTTTCTTCTGCCAGCTGTGCAGAGTATTGTAAAAAATCGTCTCCCCCCACCCCCACCATCTGGACACGACTCATGGATACGTATAAAGCAAAATATTTGGACATTCAAATATCATCATGGGAGAATGAGGCCTGTGGACCTGAGAAATATATATGGTTTGTATTTACTGGCGTAAAATAAATTGTTTTCAAAGAGAGTTTAAAAATATGTTCCAGGTCGTTGTGATTCAGCAACAAAGACTGAGAATGTTGACCCTCGTTATCTCGCATTTTAACCAGAAGACACACTACCTCTCACATTTGATTAATTCAGTAACATGTTACCTCATTCATGGCTCCCATCTTCCAACGTAAACTCCTTGCAGTGTAATCTACTAAACGCATTATTTTCTACTGGAGTAAAATCCTTTGTTGTTATTCATTGAGGGAGTGCGAGCGACCAGGACCGCGGCGAACAGAGTGGGCAAACAGTGTGGCACGTCAGCCAGAGTGGGGCACGGCAGTTTGCGCGACAGTTGGCGCAGGCAGGGCGTGTAGGCCGGACGCTGAAGCTCTGACAGCTCAAGAGGTAAACCCTCACCGGAGGTCATCACCTGCCTAACCAGAGGAGGCCTAACGATGGTTTCCGCTTGGCCAAAAGCCGTCGGAACGAGGAATGTGGCCACCCAGATGGAGCCCCCCCCAAACATGCCGCTGTTCAGGTCCCCGGCTGCAGGGAGTGCCTGAGCCTGGCGCTGGTGCCCGAGGGCAGCAGGGATAACGTCTGTGTGTGCTGTGACCAGGTAGATGATCTGCTCAGCCTGGTGGCAGAGCTAAAAGACGAAGTGGAAAGGCTGAGGAGTATCAGGGAGTGTGAGAGGGAAATAGGCTGGTGGAGCAGCGCCTTACCTTCCTTGAGACAAATGCAGCAGATAGATGCTATGCAAGAAGCAGAGGACCCAACACAGGCAAAAGGAGGGGCCTCAGCAGACAAGGGGGAATGGAGATGAGTCCCTGTTTGGAGAAGCAGGCAAAGACCCTCCTGGCTTCCCTCGCCCTCCCAGGTGCCCTTACAAAATACGTATGGGGCTCTGGAGCTTGAGGACCAGACAAGTGATAATGTAGATGAAGGTCCATCCAGGGGGTTGTCTGGGCCAAGTCAGTCTACCCCACGCATTAAGACTGCATCTGAGAGGAGAAAAAGAAGGGTAATTGTCATAGGGGACTCCCTTTTGAGGGGAACAGAGGGACAGATATGCTGACCA
>NW_009595331.1:449-1020 GCF_000690535.1 Cariama cristata | reverse complement strand
GGCTGGTGCCATCGGTGGAATTTTGGTTTCTTTGATCATGGGGAGGTTTACACGGCACCAGGCCTGCTGATGACAGATGGAGCTCACCTGTCTCAAAGAGGGAAAAGGATTCTAGCCCATGAGTTGGCAGGGCGGACTGAGAGGGCTTTAAACTAGGTTTGAAGAGGGATGGGGTTAAAACCCTGAATGCTGGAGATGAGCCTAGGGGCAGCAGGCCAGTCTTAGAGGGGAGATCAGTAGCCCAGCTGAAGTGCATCTACACCAATGCACGCAGCATGGGCAACAAACAGGAAGAGCTGGAAGCCATGGTGCAGCAGGAAGGCTATGACATAGTCGCCATCACGGAAACCTGGTGGGATGGGTCTCGTGACTGGAGTGATGCAATGAATGGCTATAAGCTCTTCAGAAGGGAGAGGCAAGGAAAGAGAGGAGGCGGAGTGGCTTTATATGTTAGGGAGTGTTTTGATTTTCTTGAACTTAACAATGGTGATGATGAGGCTGAGTGCCTTTGGATAAAGATCAGGGGGAAGGTCAATAAGGCAGATATCCTGATGGGAGTCTGTTACAGACC
>NW_009595331.1:0-327 GCF_000690535.1 Cariama cristata | reverse complement strand
ACCCAGCAGAAAGGTAACAGTCCAAGAGGTTCCTAGAGTGTGTGGAAGAGAACTTCCTCATGCAACTGGTAAGTGAGCCTACCAGGAGCGGTGCCCCGGTAGATCTGCTCTTTACAAATAGAGAAGGACTGGTGGGAGATGTGGTGGTTGGAGGCCATCTCAGGCATAGCGACCATGAAATGGTAAAGTTTTCAATCCTTGGTGAAGTCAGGAGAGGGGACAGTAAAACAGCTACCTTGGACTTCCGGAGGGCAGACTTTGGCCTGTTCAGGGCGCTGGTTTGGAGAGTCCCCTGGGAAGAAGGGGAAAGAGGTCCAGGAAGGCTGG
>NW_009595330.1:0-578 GCF_000690535.1 Cariama cristata | reverse complement strand
TCGGTCCTATCTGCATTGTGGTTTCTGTGGAGGCCTGAAAGGAGCATGTTCCAGCCCAATTCCTAATCCAGAAAATCAAGGAACCATGAGCTTGAGGTCTCTCATGATACATGCCTTTTCAACAGCTTAGCTGTTATCACTATTTCTGAGATCTCTCTATAAAAACCCCCTACTTTTTGTCGGATGTTTTTGTGGCACCAAACCTCATGAATGAGGAAGCTAAGAAATTAATGCAATATTTGAAGGTTGGAAATATTTAAGCATTTTTTTCTACCATTGTCTGTTTTTTCACATATAGCTCTCTGATCTGGATTACAGCCTGCCACACAAACACAAAATAGCACAGAGAAAGCTGATCTCTGTAGTCATGTACTCCAGTTCCGAGGTATGAGAAAGAGATGGGTTGCTAGTTGCCTATGTTTCATCAGATTCTCTGGATTTTTCAAAAGCCATCTGTGTACTCTAAAAAGAGCATGTGGGTGCACATAGAGCATCTGCTATACAGCAGCTATTTGTTGATGAAGTGTTTGGTGTGGAGTGAAAAAATCAGACTTATGACCCTTTGTATTTGTTTAGTC